>NW_012116710.1:301725-306225 GCF_000951035.1 Colobus angolensis palliatus | reverse complement strand
CTCCCAAGTAGCTGGGACTACAGGCACCCGCCACCTTGCCCGGCTAGTTTTTTGTGTTTTTTTTTAGTAGAGACGGGGTTTCACTACGTTAGTCAGGATGGTCTCGATCTGACCTCGTGATCCACCCGTAAGTGCTGGGATTACAGGCTTGAGCCACCGCGCCCGGCCCGGCTAAAAATTTTTTTAGAGATGGGAATGGAATGATTTTGAATAGTGTTGGTGCCACCTATGTTGTGGCATCATTTTGAAACTAATTCAGAGTGTGTTTTTTTTTTTTTGGTAAGGTATTTTTTAATGCAGGTATGCCACTACTGTAAAAAAACAAACAAACAAACAAAAAAAGGTTTTAAGGCTAGAAATGAAAACACTACTTAAGTATCTTAAAGGATAAGTTACTTTATTATACTCTAGAAACATACACAATAGCTGAGAAACTTTAAAAACCTCACATTGCTGAATGTCTCTGCTGGCTGAAGTGTAAGTAAAAGATCACAGTAGTGCCACTGTTGAGTGGTACAGCAACTTGTCATTAAAGATGTGTGTGCAGACATGAATTCTGACTTAATATCTCATACATTTGTCCCTTGCCTTGGGATTGGTTTCAGGACACCACTCTCCCACCCTTGGTGGCCATTCACTGAGGACACCAAAACCCAAGGATGTTGAAGTCCCTTATATAAAATGGCGCTGTATCTGCATACAACTTACACACATCCTCCCATATACTTTAAATCATTTCCAGATTTTAGATACTTTCATACAATGTGAATGCTATGTAAATAGTTGTTACATTGTGTATTTATATTTGTACTATTGTATTAAATATTCTCAAATATTTTCAAATATTTCAAGTTTGGTTGAATCTTCAAATGCAGAACCTGAGGATATGGAGGGCTGACTGCTTATACCTTATAAATGGATGCGTGCGTGAATGTGCCTGGACTTGTTACTTGGCTTGTATTTGCCAGGCATCAGCATCAACTAATTAAAGATACTCTTACGTGAAAGCTTGGCAACAAACACATGTCCTGAAATAATGCAAGTGTAGAATAACTTTTTAAAATCTCATGGTTTATCCTAAACTATATGTTGACATTTGTAAAAGTGGTGATAAGACAACAGTAGGTAAAACTTCAGGCACCTTGGCACAAACTGAGGCAGTGGCATCAAACTATAAGTTATTCTTCACTGCCATGCATTTGTGGTGGGAACCCCCACAAAAGAAGAAAACCAGTTTCACTCAAGAATGTCCTTGTGAAAGCAGTGACATTTTGTTAAATCTAAACCCTTGAGTACATAACTTTTTGAAATGGTGGCTTCAAGAAAAAGCACTCACGCAAGCTGAATTACCTATTATTTCCTTGGAGCCTAACAACTGACAGCAATTGTTTTCAATGATAAAATCCAAATGCTGAGTCAAAATCAGAATTTTGGGAAAACTTGTGTCTAATATCAGGAACTTGTTGACAGCTTCCCAAAACTTCATGAGACAGTGATATTGAATATGTTTTTTTTTTTTTTTTTTTTGAGACAGAGTCTTGCTCTGTCACCCAGGCTGGAGTGCAGTGGCATGATCTTGGCTCACTGCAACCTCTGCCTCAGCCTCCTGCGTAACTGGGACTACAGGCGCGTACCACCATGCCCGGCTACTAATTTTTGTATTTTTAGTAGAGATGGAGTTTCACCATGTTGGCCAGGGTGGTCTTGAACTTCTGACCTCAGGTGATCCACCTTGGCCTCCCAAAGTGCTGCAATTATAGGTTTAAGCCACCGTGCCCAGCCAATGACATTTTAGGTAGTATACAGTAAAATGGGCCAATATTTGGGAGATTTACATAACTCCGAACTATATTTTCCTAATGAATAATACATGAGATTATGGAAAATTGCAAGTAACATTGTAACCAATTGAATGCAAAAGAAACAAAAATCTAGTTGTCTTCTATTGAAGTCAGACATTTAGGGAAACCGAATTGCGAAAATGTAAAACAACGCACCTATTTCAAAATATGATAAAAATGTTTTAATGCATTTGTTGCTATAATATTTAAATATTTTACTAATATGGTAAAATACTAGTAAAGTGATTTGGGGCCCTCAATCTTTAAGAATGTGAAGGGATTCTCTGAGGCCACAAAGTTTAAGAAATTGCTACTCTAGCACAACACACAAAGTAAATATTCACGTACCTGTTGAATGACTTCATGGGGTTAAAGTGAATCCTGGTATTAAACCTGTATGGCTGGGGTAATGGGCATGCTATGACAGGAAGCAGATTTCCTTAACTTCACCACTGTAACTCATTAACAAACATGTTAGCCTGAGACAAAAGTATAAGGGGTGCCAGGAAAGCCTTTCATAATGTGGTACTTTTTTTCACATTATTCAACATGTTTTAAAATTTGGTATCTGTCTGTGGTGTTTCTCCTGAACTTTTGCCAGAGTAGAATGGTTCGTGTTTTTCCTCATAGATTTTTACTCCTCACTAAACTTCATGACATCTAACATGAACTTGTAAAGGCTATGCTTGAAAATAAGGGTATCTTTTTTCTATGCCTAGGTTATTAATGAATATGAAGTACTTACAAGCTTTAATGTGCTTGAGGTTCCAAAGACATTTCCAAATCTTTCCATTTTCAGTCTTCAACTTAACATTTTGGTCTTTGCATTGGAGACCTGAGTCCTATCTGACATTGGGCCGGCCTACTGGGCAGAATTTCCTAAACTGCCATTTTAAAAGAAAATAAGGGTAACCAAATGTTCCCCTTAAAAGCACTCTGGTACACTCTAGTATTGGGAGATAACTATCTTCCCCTAATTAGATTTGTAAAATCTTTCTCAATGTTTACATTTTTTCCCCTCAAATATATTGACTTTTTCATTCCCAATAACAATGTCTGGTCTGTAACTCAGTCATTCCATGTTCAGATTACAGATTCCTTTCCCCATCTTTTCACATTCTTTTAGTCCAGGGAGACCCACTTTGAAGGTTAAAACCCAAGGTCACATATAACTCAACTCTAGGCCTTATGAATCCTGCTAATAGCCCATTGCCTATTCTAGTCACCAGATTGAAAAACACCATACTAGAGAAGAAGATGGCAAACTATTGCCCACTACATATTTGCATCAGTCTTGTCAAATTTTTATTGTAGTATTTAATAGGATTAAAGCTATGATGATTCAAGTAAAAAATTACTTCCTTAAAAACTAAGCTAGTAGGCAAAAATACTCGTTTGTTCAACAAATACCCACTCTGGCAGATATGGTACCCCGCATTTAGTGGGGGGGAAAAAAAAGACATCGTGGTGAAAATGGACATGGTCCTTGAATTTCCTGGTTCTGTGGGTTGCTTAATTTGAGGTTTAAATGGTTTCTCCTATCAGGTGAAAAGTTTTGTGTTCGGCCCATAAATAAAGCAGCTGGGAATTCTGATAGTGGCAAAATGGCCAGTCTAGGATATAAAATCTTCATAAACATCTTATTTCCCATTCATTATGAAGCGTGGGGTAGGAGATAAGAGAAACCAGATGAAGACTGCTGGCTGTGCTGCTAATGTGAACTCTTCTTTTGAAGGTATTGTGTCCTTTTATTCTCAATGGAGACATCGAAAAGTATTAAGAGGAGTACCATTATAATATTAATAGGATACTGAAAATCTATCCTGAATGCATGCAGCCAGAGGCTCCAAATAATACTATGATGAGTTCCACAAAAAACCTCAACTACTGTTTGTTCCAGGGAAGCACCATTTTCCACAAAGCTCTCAAGAAGGACTTGTTGGAACTGGAAAAGCAATTAAATGTGAATAGTGATCCAGGAGAAAATAACAAACTCACGTAACTCCCAAAAGTATTCCAAAGATAACATCAGTTTTTTTCTCTTGGCCTTTTAAGAAACTAGCCAACAAATACTCTGACAGGCTTGGTTTGGTTTTGAAAACACACCTTAGTGTACTGAAAGAAAAACAATTTCTTTTAATTTGGTTTGTTGGTCCCATACCCCATCTATCAATGTATGTGCTATTTACAAATAGAAATGTTCTATACTAACAGTATTTTTGCAGTACCTTTTGATAATTCCTAGACCTCTATTTTCATTCTATGTGTTAATCTGAATAACAGATGGATATTTTAATATTTAAGGCAGATGGTAAACTTTCCTATAGGTCTTGTGAGATTTTCTTACAGGCTGAACACCATTCACAAAACGTAATAATGCTTCATTCCTTCAGATTGAGGTAAAGAACTTGAGCAACTGGATTAGCAAAGCTGCAAAGACAATGAAATGTGGCCTAAGATGTAATTATGTTCTCTGCCTTTCCTTTGGGCCAGGGTAGTTTTGCACTTGACACAATGGAAAATAGGCTATAAAGCCTGGAAATAAAATGTCCTAAACCCCAATCTCAGAGCACTTCAGTAGGCTTTTCACTAGGCATCTTGAAAGTATTTTCAACAAAATACTAATTAAGCTACCACTTCAAAAGAGCTTCAAGGAAAA
>NW_012116710.1:272196-301356 GCF_000951035.1 Colobus angolensis palliatus | reverse complement strand
GCCAGGATGGTCTCGATCTCCTGACCTCGTGATCCGCCCGTCTCAGCCTCCCAAAGTGCTGGGATTACAGGCTTGAGCCACCGCACCCGGCCAAATTTTTGTATTTCTAGAAGAGGTGCGGTTTCACCATGTTGGCCAGGCTGGCCTCTGGACCTCAGGTGATCTGCACACTTCGGCCTCCCAAACTGCTGGAATTACAGTCGTGAGCCACTGTGCCTGGTCTCATAAAACTTTTAAATTCCATCACATTACATTCACACCTTTTGCTAACCAGGATGAAGAGCCTTAAACAGGTTTAAAGAGTGCAGACTGCACTTTTGTTAATACTATTTTTCTCTGCAAGTTGTTTATGCTAACATTTCCAGTGGTGGGAAGTACAAGTACTATTAGTCATCTTCATTCTTTGTATTACCAAAGAGTTCCTTTTTCTCCATCTTGTTCTGAAGGATGAACAAAAGCTTGAGGTGTACGTATCAGTACATAAACTGCAGCACGAAGACCACCAATGTTCACCCAGACCGTATCCACCTTTCGCCATACATGTCGCATTCCAGATAATGCCTGTGTACACACAAAAACCACAGCAATTAGGCTGACAATCTACTTTTATACCAATCATTCTTAGCTGCCTGATAAGAAACCTCAGGGAAAGAGAAAACAAATCTTATCCAAACAAACATCCCCAAATCTATTCAAAAAGATCCCAAAGTTGCCAGAGGCTGTGATTTTGAGCTAATGTGTATAGCACCTTGGTAAAGCATTTTGTGTCTTGAGTAAGTAGTACAGCTCGGCCTGTGGTAGGTATGCAAACACGGCTCATCTCCCGTAGGCAAGCTGGATAAAGGTTCCAGTTTCTCTTCTTGGATCCCATCCTATAATAGAAGGACTAGTGAGTCAAACACTGTTGCAAAAGATACAAAATAGAAGGAGTATATGAAACAAAACAGTTTCATGCATCCTGAGGCATGAAAAATAGCTGTAGTTTTAGAAACCAGACCTTTGCCATTACATGTCAATGAAATAAGCTGAGTTAGTAAACTGCTTAGAATTCTGAATCAAAAAGAATTTTTTTGGACAACTGTTATATAACTTGCTCCCTTAGTGAGTTTAATAAGCAGTCAAACTATATGAACCAAACAAGTGATTAGAAATCATTTAGGCTGGGTGTTTTGGTGGCTCATGCCTGTAATCCCAGCAGTTCGGGAGGCTGAGGCGGGCGGATCACCTGAGGTCAGGAGTTTGAGACCAGCCTGGCCAACATGGTGAAACCCCGTCTTAACTAAAAATACAAAAATTAGCTGGGCGTGATGGCACGTGCCTGTAATCCGAGCTACTCAGGAGGGTGTGGCAGGAGAATCGCTTGAACCCGGGAGGCAGAGGTTGCTGTGAGCCGAGATCGTGCCACTGCACTCCAGCCTGGGCAACAGAGCGGGGCTCTGTCTCAGAAAAAAAGAAAAAAAAGAAAAAGAAATCATTTATGCTGAGAAACAGAATCAGAACCAAGTCTTCCACCACCTTTTTGTGTAAAATACATAATTCAAGAATGGGCTAAAAAGTGAATTATAGGTAATTTAAAAATGAACCTCCTATGATGGTCAGGATTCAAAATCTAGTTAATACATTCCTGAGAGTTCTCAGAAGAAATATAATGGGTGAATCCATCATGTTGTTCAGTGAAAAACAGCTCTGCTAAGTCTGCTAAAATTCAAGATTTTTTTCCTGATAGAATAAATGCAAGGAAAATGATGACATATTTACAAGTCTTGCAGGTAGTAGTATAGTAAGTGAAAGTAAAATTCATTAAAAAAAAAAAAACCCAACCAATTCTCACCTTTTTCCAAATGGCAAATCTGTTACAATAATATCCACAGAACCAGTTCTCAATGGCAGATTGCAGATATCCCACTGAACAGCATCTATGGGCAAGCCCCAGGATGGTTTGCTGTGGGGACAAAGGAAAGGTGCTTCAATATATTGTGAAGCATAAAATCGTTACAACAATTTTTGTTTCTGAAAAGAGACTGCTACAGCAAAATATAAAATGCTAAGAATATCAGTGATAATATCAACCTATTCAAAATTTAAGAAGTGGCACAAAGGTAAAAAATAGAAGGTCAGGCTGGGCATGGTGGCTCGTGCCTATAATCAGCACTTTCAGGGGCTGAGGTGGGAAGATCACTGGAGTGCAGGAATTTGAGATCAGCTGCACAACACTGTGAGACCTTGTCTCTAAAAAAATTTTTTTTAAAGTTAGCAAGGCATGATGGCACACACCTATAGTCCCAGCTACTCAGAAGGATGAGGTGGGAGGATCACTTGAGCCCATGAGTTGAAAGATGAAGTGAGCTAGGATTGTGCCACTGTACTCTAGCCTGGGTGACAGAGCAAGACCCCGTCTCAGAAAAAAGGAAAACAAACTGAAAACATGATTGTAATGCAGGTAACTGCAAAAGACAACTTTAAAAACAATGCTGAAGCAGTAAATTACATAACCGATGATACAAAAATTAAGTTGCTGATAAAACATACAGTGGAAAATCAAGCACACTAAAGAAAAGATTATGGGGTGACGTATCTGAAGAATAAAGTTTGTAAAACTAGTAATAACAGGAGACCTAAAAGAAAAACAGATACGTAAAATTGGTAAATATATAGGTAATTGTTTTAAGATGAAAAACCAAAAGAAAATATATGTACCATGCTATATAAAACAAGACTAAGAAAAAAGTTAAGATAAAAATATAGATGACAGAAGACAGAATGAATAATAATAAATACAAAGGATTTAAATCCTCCTCATTAAGGCAAAGTAACTGGTTTAAGAAACAAAATAATGCACAGGCTAAGAACTGAAGATAAGTCAAAGGCTATCAGCAGAAATTAACGATTTAATTGACATTTAATGAAGAATTTAAGAAAAAAATGCAATAAAGGCAATCACTACATAATTTTTTAAAGTACATATAAAATATGTATTACAACCGCATACCAATAACTGCACAAAACAAAGCATAAGGCGAAAAATATTAAAAACCAAAGTAAAATGGATAGAAAGTACTGTACAGGTTGAGGCTGGGCACGGTGGCTCACGCCTGTAATCCCAGCACGTTGGGAGGCCGGGGCGGGCAGATCATGAGGTCAGGAGATCGAGGCCATCGTGGCTAACAGGATGAAACAGAGTGAAAACCCGTCTCTACTAAAAATACGAAAAAAAAATTAGCTGGGCATGGTCATGGTGGGCGCCTGTAGTCCCAGCTACTCTGGAGCGCTGAGGCAGGAGAATGGCGTGAACCCGGGAGGTGGAGCGCTCGGTCTCAAAAAAAAAAAAAAAAAAAAAAGTACAAGTTGAATAGACAAAAAGTGTAGATACAAACAAGATAAAATATTCAGAAGCTAGAAAAGAAAGTTTGTTTAAATGTTTATCAGTTTTAATTTAAAAAAAAAAAAAAGGACGGGCGCGGTGGCTCACGGCGCGGTGGCTCACGCCTGTAATCCCAGCACTTTGGGAGGCCGAGGCGGGTGGATCACGAGGTCAGGAGATCGAGACCATCCTGGCTAACATGGTGAAACCCCGTCTCTACTAAAAATACAAAAAATTAGCCAGGCGTGGTGGCGGGCGCCTATAGTCCCAGCTACTGGGAGCTCAGGCAGGAGAATGGCGTGAACCCGGGAGGCGGAGCTTGCAGTGAGCAGAGATTGTGCCACTGCACTCCAGCCTGGGCAACAGAGCGAGACTCCGTCTCAAAAAAAAAAAAAAGACTGGCCATATACTAGGCTCATAAAAAAAAAAAACTCAATAAACATGAAAGAACCATTCAAAATTAATTCATCACAATAAAACAAATCAGTATTTAAGAAAATCGAAACCTTCCAACTAGTCTTAATATATGTAAAAGGATTGAATGTTGATCCATAGACCAGCAGCATCAGCATTGTCCCAGAGTTTCCTGGAAAATGCAGACTCTTAGATCCCATCCCAAACTACTGAATCAAAATCTGTGTTAACAGTACTCCCAGGTGATTCACATGTACATTAATGTTTGAAAAGCACTGTCCTAAAAAATTAGATCAGAGAGACAATGAAATATATAACCAATGACTTAGTAATAAAACAGAGGAGAGGCTATATAAACTGCAGTATTTCTGTACTATGGAATTTATGTCGTGACTTTAAAAGACTATGGTCCAGGTGTGATGACTCGTGTCTCTAACCCCAGCATTTTGGAAGGCTGAAGCGGGAGGATCTCTTGAGGTCAGGAGTTCTACACCAGCCTGGACAAAACAGCAAGACCCCCATCTCTATGAAGAATTTAAAAAATTAGCTGGGTATGGTGGCACATGCCTGTATTCCTAGCTACTAGGGAGGCTGAGGCAGGAGGACTGCTTGAGCCCAGTAGGTTGAGGCTACAGTGAGCCATGATCATGCCACTGCACTCCAGCCTGAGTGACAAAATGAGACCCTGTCCCCAAAGCAAAAAAGAAGCCTATACAGTGTTGTGAAATTAAAGTGAATCTATATTCTTCCAGTATGTGGGGGAAAAGACATATGAATAAGACAGAAATGAAAAATTGCATACGGTGGGGAAATTATAGTTAAAATAATGTTTTTAAAATATAATTATTTTCAATAAACTTTACAAATGTAAATGGAGTCTCATAGTATATTCATTTTGGTTACAATGATGTCACAATGCACTGGGAGTTTTAATTCATAAAGTCAATATAAAAAATGATTCTCTAACTCTAAAAGATGCTAAGAAATCTTTTAAATGTTTACCCTTCTTTAATTTGGCTCTTGGTCAATAAAGATGCAATGTTATTTGCTGCTCTATTCACAGCCAGTGGATTATTATCACCAGCAATATGGAAACAGTCAGTCCATTCAGTAGCCCCCTAAAAGATAAGAGTATATGTTAAAACAAAAGTAGCAAACTGCAAAATGTGATTATTTAAATTGTCAACAAACAAAGAGAATCCAGTGCTTTTCTAGAGTGGCAAAACATTGCATGTTGTCAACTGTGCTATTTCCCTGGCTGAAAACGCCCCCTTATTCTTTCTCTGCTTGCTGAACCACTACCCATCTCGTAAGACCCAGCTCAAAACTCATGCCCTTTCGACATCGACCTTAACTCTCCAAGCAGTCTCATGTGCCGCTCCCAAAAGCACTTTGTATGTATGTACCTCTGCCACTGCACTTGTTCCACTGTTAATTATTTCTTCCCCTTTGCGCTTCCCAACTAACCTGGGAGCTCTCTGAGGTCAGGTCTAGTATTTTCTTCAGTTCCTTATCCAGCAGCGTCTGGCACACTAAATAAATTCTAAGTAAATGCAGTTTGAAAATATTAACCAAATTAAACTGATCAAACCTATATACTCTTTTGTGGTTGTGGGAGTTTACATAATCTGATATATTTGAGAATTGCAAAATAAAATGCTATTTCTAGCCGGGCATGGTGGTTCACACCTGAAATCCCAGCACTTTGGGAAGCTGAGGCAGGAGGATTTCTTGAGCCCAGGAGTTTGAGACCAGCCTGGGAACATGGCGAAACCCCATCTCTACAAAAAACACAAAAATCAGCTGGGCGTGGTGGTATGCACCTGAGTCTCAGCTACTTGAGAGGCTGAGGTGGGAGGATGGCTTAAGCCAGGGAGGCAGAGGTTGCAGGGAGCTGAGATCACACCACTGCACTCCAGCCTGGTTGACAGAGCAAGACCCCAGGTCAAAAAATAATAATAATAAAATGCAATTTCCTTTGTATGATAGGCTTTTGAATGGTAACCACCATTTATCACTGGAAGGATTTTATAATTTTAAATGAAAAACCTGTCAGCAGAACATAAATACCAAGTTGTCACATATCATTTGTGGAATGAGGTGACATGTGACCCTAGGCCTGAACAATGTTCTATGCAGATTAACAGAAGGTTTCTGACATGAAAGCTGGGAAAGGTCTGCCTCTGCTTAGGGGTGAGTAGCAAACACCTTTGTGTTCCTTTGTGAACAGTAACATACTTCTCATCCATGAGTACAGTGCTTCAGAAGTTTTTCTTTTGCCTAGACACTTGAGGATGATGAATACTCCTGTATACAATCCTACGATGACTTCAAACAAAAGGGAAGTTGAAGTATCCCAGAAGTTTGGGTGGGTGGGGATGTAGAGGGGACCTAGAGTTTGAGGAAGCCTCTCAGTGATTCTGATTCCCAAATATTCTTTTTTTTTCCTCCTAAACTTATTTGGATTTTCAGCATTGGAAAGAATTGGGTTTTACAGTGTAACACTTCTAAATTTAAAAAAAAAAAAGTATTCTAGATCAAGTATTTTATATTTTGGTGAACAAATCTTTATATATACCTTGTCAATTTCTTCATAATTTTATTCATTTTGATCACATATCAGCTTAGGTTTTTCGACATTGACATCTGCATGTCTACTCTTACATGGAAAATGGCTCAAACTTCATGTTTTAATTTTTTTGGCCTTTATTTTCACCCAGAGCGCTGTTGTGTATTTTTTGACATGCAGTGACCTTACCTGCTATTTCATACACATATCATGATTTCACACTAGAAAACAACACTCTGCTTTGTTCCCAGAATCCTTCTTGGTCACAAGAAGGATTGGGTTTTTACTGTGCAGTCTCTTTAAGTCACAGTTTCTCTAGCTCTCACAGAACACAGTCATCATGTAGACTTCTATGATTTCACTCTTGGATTTTAACTCCCAGAACACAGATAACATTTTCTAATTACAGTTTGGATTATTTCTCCCCTTGTGGGCTTGCTTTGGACTTGCTCATCTGTCCAGTTTCTATCCAATCATATAATCTGCAGTGTCTCCCTGCAGTTTATTCAAATTGGCTTTCAGTATACTATATGGAAGAACCACTATGTTTCATACAAACTTCAGTGACTTTACCGGAAGCTCCCTCTTCTAAATTGTTTAAAAACATATAGATGATACTGATTATTCAAGGGGACTCTACTGTGAAACATTCTCCATTTAGAAAATGCCTTTCCATTTCTTGCTTTGCTTTATACAGTTGTTATAACTCTTCTCAATATCACGGTAATTTTGAAAACTAGTTAAGAGCATTTGGTATTAAGCTTGTCAGACTTCCTAAAAAATCCAAGTAATGTTCATAAGTTTCCCCTTTTTACAACTATACTTATTCTCTCTAGGAACTTAAGTGGATTACAAAGAAGAAAATTGCCTTCCTCAAGTTTATGCTTATGCCTTCAATTATCTTTTCCCATTCAAGTCTACCAGTTTGTCTGTTACACAAAGAGGACTCATCAGCAGTTTGTAATTCTCAGCTTCCTCTGTAATCTAGTGAATAGATGTCACTAACAATGTATCTAGTCCAGTGGCAAATGGCTCTTTGAAATAAGTAGTTACATTCTTTACAAAAAAGTTCCAACTTTTCTATTGTTAATTGTTTTAAAACTCTTGGGTCCACTGATCCAACCATGGAGATTTCATTATGTCTGATTTGCCCACTGGGTCTTGAATATTCTGGATGTATCACTCTTATCTAAAAGCTAAAGAAATATGATTACCTCTATTGGTATTGCCCCAGTTCCACACATCGGATCAACTATTATATCATAAGGTAGAGGATCACAGAGCCTAGAGAAAAGAAAACAGCCTATGTGAAGACTCATCCAAAAGCTGAGGCTTCTATATTGATGATTCCTGAAGCTGTATGATTGAGGACCTATCACACTAGCCTGAAGGAACACCAATCTACACATTTTAAAAATCAACTTGTGGCTGGGCATGGTGACTCACGCCTGTAATCCCAGCACTTTGGGAGGCTGAGATAGGCGGATCACTTGAGGTCAGGAATTCAAGACCAGCCTGGCCAACATGGCGAAACCCGTCTCCACTAAAAATACACAAAATTAGCTGGGTGTGGTGGCGGGTTCCTGTAATCCCAGCTAGTAGGGAGGCTGAGACTTGCTTGAACCCAGAAGGCAGGGATTGCAGTGAGCCAAGATCATGTAAGATCCAGCCTGGGTGACAGAGCAAGACTTCGTCTCAAAAAAAAAAAAGATAATAAATAAATAAATAATAAATTTGTAATGATATGTTGACTGTATGTTCTATTACTCGGGAAAAAAAATCATTACATATAACTAAATCCCATTTCACTCTCAGATGAAATTTGGTTTGCAGACATCTTAAAGTACACACCCGTACACACACACACACACCACACACATGCATACTTTTAGACAACAGTGTTGTTTTCAATAGAAACCTATATTACATTAAAAAGACTCAAAAATGTCTCAAGTCAAACATGCATCAATATAAGGATACGGGCAATTAGACATTCAGTATTTCTTTCCTTTTTAATTTAAAGATAATAATCTTGATATAAACAAATTGCTCTGTGGGACTAGGTAATAAAAAAAGGAAAAAAAATGCTTTACTTTGAGCACTTAGTATTTGCTGGGCAAGGACTCAAGCTCTTTCCATGCATTATCTCATGGAATCCTCAGTAATGACCCTGTTAGATAATTACCATTATTCTCATTTTAAAGGTAAGCTGATGCAAGGAAACATGAAGTTACCTGCCTAGGGACACAAAACCAGTAGGTAACAGATTCAAGATTAGAGGCATTACTGTTAATGGCTTAAGTGTTATCCTCTTCATGAAGCATCCCACCCTGAAACAGGTCAGTAGGTTTCTTCCCTTCTCTTGTTCTAATCTTTTCATGTGCTGGTGTGGGACTTATCACATATATGATAACTGTTTATCTCCCTCATAAGACAGATTCTTGGGGTTAATAGTGGGTTCTTATTGTAACACTGGTCCTGCTCTATGTCCTTGTTCCTACTCCTCAACACATGGCAACAGAATCCTTGGCAACCCTCTTGAGGGGGTAAGCACCCTGTACTCCAAGCCATTCCTGATGATCAAGGGTGAATAACTGACCAAAACAATGTCAATCAGATTCTCTCTTCCAGGAATTTGGAACAAAGAGCTAAAAGCCTAGGCAATGTGAGTTGGTCGTTTGGAATTGGAAATACATAAATTTAGATGAGAAAGCATGTAGACGAGAAGCGACAAGAGTCCACAGGCTCTAAGGGGAGATAAAAATGGCTGCCCACGTTTCTGGCGGTTTTCCAAGATGTGGTTCCTACCCTTCTTGAGAACCAACATTCAGTTTTTCTGTAGAATCCCCAAGATTTCTCTTTATCTTTCCAAAAAACCCTCCCTGGCATAATCACCACTTTTTTATCCTAAACTTGTTTACTTAGGTTTTTAATATTTGCACCCAAAATAATACCCTCTGTCTATCCCTGGTTTCTACCATATGCCTGGCAGTAGATAATGCATATTTGTTAAATTAATGAAGACTAGAAAATTTTCCTTTATCAAATGGGCCCAATTTTCTATTACTGTCATTGAATTAATATGTTAGGAAGATAAAAGATTGGAACAAAAGGAATACAGTCAGGCACTGCATAACAATCTTCCAATCAATGGTGGACCAATTATATGAATGCAGTAATTATAATACCATATTTTTACCCTACCCTTTGTATGTTTAGATACACGCTTACCACTACATTACAACTGACTACAATATTCAGCACAATAACATGCTGTACAGGTTTGTAGCCCAGGAGCAATAGGAGATACCACATAGCCCAGGTGTGTAGTAGGCTACACCATCTAGATTTGTATAAGTACACTCCATGAGGTTCACACAATGATGAAATTGCACGATGACACATTTTTCAGAATGCATCCCTGTTGTTAAGTGATGCATGACTGGACTTAAAACTACCAGGACATACCAGGCACTGTATATAATAGGTATTTTGCATATGCTTCAGCATGTAATCCTCACTAATAATCCTTTAAGTCTCATATCAAATTCATTTTGCCATCTGGAAAACAGAAGCTTAGAGAAAATAAACATTTTCAAGTGGTGAAAAGCAGCACCCAATAAAAGAGAGAAGGGCAAAGGAGAAGGAAAGATAGGTCTTGCATACTGAAAAGTGAAAAATTCTAGGATGATTCCTGGGTTGCTGTGAGTATAAAGCTTAAAAATATAAGTAAAGGCTCTTTCTGTTCATTTACCCTTTACACAAATAAAAATACCTGCTTTCATCTTTTTCACTGCACAGAAATGAAACAGCAAAATTTGCTCTATCTCCCAACACACATATCCTTGCTAAACAGAAATGTGGTAACCGCATTCAAGAGGTAGGTGAAAACTATCACTCTCATTTTAAAATCAAGAAAACTGGGTGCGGTGGCTCACACCTGTGATCCCAGCACTTTGGGAGGCAGAGGCGGGTGGATCACCCGAAGTCAGGTATTTGAGACGAGCCTTGCCAACATGGTGAAATGTTGTCTCTATTAAAAAATACAAAAATTATCTGGGTGTGGTGGCAGGCGCCCATAATCCCAGCTACTTGGCAGAGACAGGAGAAATACTTGAACTGGGGAGGCAGAGGTTATAGTGAGTCGAGATCTCGCCACTGCACTCCAGCCTGGGCGACAGAGTGAGACTTTGTCTCAAAAAATGAAATAAAGAAAACTGAAAAGAAATAAAGAAAACTGAGCCACCTATTAAGCAGCATTTTCAGATCACAAGGAGTCAATATTGGATAGAAGGGAAAGAAATAGATCATTAGCTTTCCTTTCTATTCTTTATCCACTACATTCCAAAACAGTACCTCAAACACACATACACACAAATCAGTATTTTGGAAGGGAACATTCAAACCAAGGTGCCACAATATTGGATAGAAGGGAAAGAAATAGATCATTAGCTTTCCTTTCTATTCTTTATCCACTACATTCCAAAACAGTACCTCAAACACACATACACACAAATCAGTATTTTGGAAGGGAACATTCAAACCAAGGTGCCACTTTAAGCTGGACGGCAAAATCATTTTCTTACCTGAGCATCCCATAGGCAAGAGTTGATCTAAGAGTTGTAGGTCCAAAATGTGTTATATTTCTTCGGTGGAGACTCTCTTCAGTCAATGCAATGCCCACAATGACTTCGTTATCATGGATGTTCAAAAGAACCTATAGTAAAGTGGAACAAGACAAAATAGTTTTAGGATTGTTCAAACTGCACTTTGTAGTAAGACTTTTCTGACCTGGGCCGGTCCCCTGGGAGGTCACCATATTGATGCCAAACTTAGTGCGAACACCTGATCAGCATAGCACACCATAGCCCAGAACTGTCTAAAAATTTAAGACATTTAAAAAATACATATTAAAAAATCTCTAAGCCTTCAAAATATGTTTGTGTTATAAAAATTGGGGTGAAATCTGGTTGTAGCCAATAAATATAGTGAATTAAAAGAATAGATGTTAAAATGAACGACAAAAGTATATACTATATGACTTCATTTATATGAAGTACAAAAATTGGCAAAACTAATTTTTGGTGGTAGCAGATTAGTGATTGCCTTGACTGGGAAAGGGCAAGGGGAGCCCCTGAGGTACTGGAAATACTTTGTATCTTTATCTGGATGCTAGTTACACATCCTGTATATAAGTAAAAACTTACCGAAGTGTACACTTAAGATTTGTGTACTTAATGCAAAGTATATCTCAACAAAAAAGTTTTAAAACTTGGTAAAGTCTCAAATAAAAAGTCTTATTACACTGAGTGCAGTGGTACATGCCCGTAGCTCCAGCTACTCGGGAGGCTGAGGTGGGAGGATAGCTTGAGCCTGGGAGGTCAAGGCTTCAGTGAGCCATGATTGCACCACTGTACTCCAGTCTGGGTGATACAGCAAAACCCTGTCTCAAAAGTGAACTAAACTAAACTAAAATGTTACCCAATCTTTCACCGAAAGATTTCCTGAGCTTAACCACAGCAGAAGCACAGCTGACACTCACAGCACTTCCTAATGCAAAGCACTATTCTACACATTTACATACAAAGCCTCATCTCATATTCACATCCCTTAATCTAGGTATTATTCCCCTTATAAAAGAGGATATTGAGGCACAAAGACAGCTCCTCTGGAATTCCCTTTTTTTTTTTGAGACAGGATCTGTCTCTGTTGCCCAGGATGGAGTACAGTGGCACAATCACAGATCACTGTGGCCTGGACTTCCTAGGCTCAGGCAATCCTCTCACTTCAGCCTCCCAAGTACCTGGGACTACAGGCGTGTGTCATCATACTCAGCTATTTTTTTTTTTTTTTGTAGAGACAAGGTCTCCCTATGTCGCCTAGGCTGGTCTTGAACTCCTGGCCTCAAGCAATCCTCCAATCTCGACCTCCCAAAGTGCTGGGATTACAGGTATGTGTCACCACACCCAGCCTCCTCTGGGATTTAACCCAATGCGGCACGGCTCCAGAAACTGTCCTCTGAATCACCTTGCTAACTTTTAGACATCACTGTTCTAGTTAACCTATTCATTTTCTTTTTTAAAAGATTTCTTTTATTTTTAGTAGAGACAGGGTCTCCCTGTTTTGCCCAGGCTGGTCTCAAATTCTTAGGCTCAAGCGATCCGCCTGCCGCGGCCTCCCAAAGTACTGGAATTATAGATGTGAGCCACCTATTCATTTTCATGCAGTATATGAGGAAAAAAAGGAATGGAGAATTAGACTACTGATTTGACATGCACAAAAAAGTTAGAAAGAATCAGTGACTTGCCCCAGATTCAAGTGTCCCAAAAGCAACAGAAATTGGCTCTTTGGTAAATACATCAGCTGCTATAGACGTTTTAAGCCGTCAGAGTCTTAATGACTCTAGTTCCTATGGCTCACATGTCAATCACCTAGGTAAAAGAGGATTAAGACCAAGGAAAGTAAACATACTGAAATGAGGTACCTGGCTTTGGAAATCTGGCAGAATTTAAGAAAGAGGAGAGCTGACTCTAGGATGAGTATTAGCAAAGATGTCCTGATTTGAGAAGGTCAGGGTTTGTTTAAAAAACGCACTTTTCTTTTTTTTGGAGATGGAGTCTTGCTTTGTCACTCAGGCTGGAGTGCAGTGTCATGATCTCGGCTCACTGCAACCTCCACCTCCCTGGTTCAAGTGATTCTCCTGCCTCAGCCTCCCCAGTAGCTGGGATTACAGGAGCGTGCCACCACACTGGGTCAATTTTTGTATTTTTAGTAGAGACCGGGTTTCACCATGTTGGCCATGCTGGTCTCGAATTCCTGACCTCAAGTGATCCACCTGCCTCAGTCTCCCAAAGTGCTGGGATTACAGGCATGAACCACTGCACCCAGTCTTATTTTTTCAGTAGCAAAGCTCTGCAACCAAGACACACAAAAACAAAATAACTATTTTAATTCTGGTTGAATTTTATAATATGAAAGTCCACATAATACAGTAAAACAGTACCCTATAAGAAATCAGGCCAGGTGTGGTGGCTCATGCCTGTAATCCCAGCACTTTGGGAGACCAAGACAGGCAGATCACTACAGGAGTTCGAGACCAGCCTAGCCAACATGGTGAAACCCCATGTCTACTAAAAAATACAGAAATTAACCAGGTGTGGTGGCATGTGCCTGTAGCCCCAGTTACTTGGGAGGCTGAGCACAAGAATCACTTGAACCAGGAAGGTAGAGGCTGCAGTAGGCTGAGACCATACCACTGCACTCCAGCCTGGGTGACACAGCAAGACTCTGTCTCAAAAAAGAAAAAGAAAACAGAAAACTCAACCTTGATAGCTTCCATCTACAGAGCACTTAGTGTATGCAAGGTATTACACTAAATATTTTAAATGTACCTTATTTAACCTTCAGGATAACTTTAAAGGTACATACTATTATTGGCTCCATTTGAAACAGAGGCTCAGAGACTATCTAGTCCAAAGTTATACAGTTGTGGAGTCAAAATTTGGATCTAAATCTGTCTCCAAAGACTATGCTCTTCTTAACCACACCCTACTATTTCAATTTAATTGTGCATAACACTGGGTTAGTCTGAAAATTCTACCAATCTGTGACAGCACTCTTCAATCACCATAGTCAGAGCCTATACCTACCTCCACATCAAAGCTGGTCATATCAGCCTTCCACTTAAAATAATCTTGAACAGCACCCCCAAAATCTCTTGCAGCCTCATTTGAGGTAAAGCAATGTTTCTCTCCTGCTCTGTTGCATGTGACTCTAAACTTTAGCACTTGAGGCTCAGTTTCTTCTTTTGAGCTTTCATCAGTCTCATCTTTGGAAGACGCCAAATCATCACCTACTAATGTTGACACCTCCTCTTTGATGGCTGGATTTTCGTAATAATCTAAGATATGAGAATCTAAAGCATGGCTAGTGAACTCTTTTTTAACATTTCTCTGATTGATTTTGACTTCTTGTCCATTATTAATCTTCTCTTTACTTAAATTCTGATTTATCTTTTTGCGCTTTGCTTTTTTCTTTTTAAAACTGGCATTAATTTTCCACACTTTTAAGGGGTTTGACCATGGGAGTTTTCCAGCCAAGTCTTCAAAATCCTTTAGAACTTCTTCCTGTAAAGGACAGAGAAAGAAATTCGTTCATTTTCCACCACTATAATCAAACAAATAAATCTCTACTTTGCTTACAGTTGGTATCCATGGGGAACACTGGTTCTAGGACCCCCAAAGACACCAAAACCCAAAGATGCTTAAAAGTCCCTCATACAAAATGGTATAGTGTCTGCATATGACCTACACACATCCTCTCAAGAGTACCTTAAATCATCTCTATATTACCTATGATACCTGATACAATGTAAATGCTATAGAAATAGTTGTTATACTGTATTGTTTGGGAAATAGTGATAAGAAGAAAAGTGTGGGCTGCATATGGTAGCTCATGCCTGTAATCCCAGCACTTTAGGAGGCTGAAGCAGGTGGATCACTTGAACTCAGGAGTTTGAGACCAGACTGGGCAACATGGCAAAACTCTGTCTCTACAAAAAAATACAAAAATTAGCTGGGCATGGTGGCACGTGCCTGTAGTCCCAGCTACTCAGGAAGCTGAGATGGGAGGCCTGCTTGAGCCTGGGAGGTGAAGGCTCCAATGAGCTATGATCACGCCACTGCACTCCAGCTTAGACAACAGAGCAAGATCCTGTCTCAAAAAATAAACCTTTTACAAAAAAGAATAAACACTGACTACAATACTCTTAAGGAAAGAAAGCTTAACTCCAAATTTTATGCCCAAACTATCAGCCAAATATAAAGGTGAAAGACAAACATTTCTGAACTCATGCCATTCAACAGATACAAATTATAACAAAAGGACAAATAATGTGCTATAATCTATTTAATTATATCACTAAAATGAAAAAATGTAGGGATTGTGACTATAAAGCAGAAGGTAAATGTTACAAACTGGCATGTAAATGGGCATACTGATACCCTCATCTCTTACACCCAGAGGTCAAAGGATAGAAGTTAAAGCAAATAAATAAAATGTAAGTATATTTAAAGGTTTAAGGGTGAACACTAAGAAAAATAACTGAAAAATAAAGGAAAAAAAGTATAAATATGCCAATTTCATCATTGCTCTTAGCAGGGATTCAAAAAATACTGTGTATATATGGTAGATAAGGTAGATAATATAAAATTGTAGTTATAAAGGTAACAGCTAGAACACACACACACTAACCTTCCAAAGTATTAGAAAACACAGGCACATGAAAAAAGTAAACAAGACATAATGTAGAGATTTTTCAAATTAAGAAAAAGCAAAAAGTATATATGCATGACAAAACTAAGACTACACAGTTGTCATTATCAATAAATATCAGTGGGATAAACACAAAGATGACACTCAGTTTGAGTATGTACAAGAATTTACATAGTGTATTTGTTGCACCACTGTAACAGCAAAAGAATGTGAAAAACCCTTATGCCCTAAAATGGGACTGGTTAAATTATGATACAGTCAAACAATGGAGTATACGCAGCCAACTCCAGCAATGATACTGCCAGGATCTCCAACATATAGATTGAGCATTCCTAATCTCAAAGTCCAAAATCCAAAACCTAAAACTTTTTTGAAGTGCCAACATGATGCCACACAGGTAGCGGAGATAATGACACCTTTGCTTTCTGATGGTTCAGTGTACACAAACTTTGTTTCATGTATAAATTATTTTAAAAATCATATAAAATTACCCTCAAGCTATATGTATAACATATATATGAAACAAATGAATCTTGTGTTTATAAATAGGTTCCATCCTCAGAGTATTTCTTTTTTTTTTTTTTAGACGGAGTCTTGCTCTGTCACTCAGGCTAGGGTGCAGTGACGTGATCTCAGCTCACTGCAACCTCTGCCTCCCAGGTTCAAGCGATTCTCCTACCTCGGCCTCCTGAGTAGCTGGAATTACAGGAGCCTGCCACTGCACCCGGCTAATTTTTTGTATTTTTAGTAGAGACGGTGTTTCACCAACTTGGCCAGGCTGGTCTCAAACTCCTGACCTCATGATCCACCTGCCTTGGCTTCCCAAAGTGCTGGGATTTCAGGCGTGAGCCACCGCACCCAGCCCAGAGTATTTCAAAAAACAAACAAAAATCCAAAACATTTCTGGTCCCAAGTATTTCAGATAAGGGATACTCAACTCGTATATGAAAAAAAAAAAGCAGGCCGGGCACGGTGGCTCAAGCCTGTAATCCCAGCACTTTGGGAGGCCGAGACAGGCGGATCAGGAGGTCAGGAGATCGAGACCATCCTGGCTAACACGGTGAAACCCCGTCTCTACTAAAAAAATACAAAAAACTAGCCGGGCGAGGTGGCGGGCACCTGTGGTCCCAGCTACTCAGGAGGCTGAGGCAGGAGAATGGCGTAAACCCGGGAGGCGGAGCTTGCAGTGAGCAGAGATCCGGCCACTGCACTCCAGCCTGGGTGACAGAGCGAAACTCCATCTCAAAAAAAAAGAAAAAGAAAAAAAAAGCATAGCACAGAAAAGTATGTATGCTATGCTTTCATTTGTGTAAATAAAATACATTTATTTGTAAAATATCTCCAGAAGAATACCCAACAAATTGGTAATAGTTGTTGCCTCCAGGGAGGGAGCTGCACAGCACAGGGATACAGGAACAAAGACTTACTTTTCACTCTATATCCTTTCAGTCTTTACAAGTTTGCTCCAAATACATGTATTAACTAGTTTTTAAAAACCTATATAAATCAGATTTGTTCACACTTTTAAAAAGGTAGAAGGAGGCCGGGCGTAGTGGCTCATGCCTGTAATCCTAGCACTTTGAGAGGCCAAGATGGGTGGATCATGAGGTCAGGAATTCAAGACCAGCCTGGCCAAGATGCTGAAACCCCATCTCTACTAAAAAAACCAAAAAATTAGCCGGGTGTGGTGGCGGGTGCTCGTAGTCCCAGCTACTCGGGAGGCTGAGGCAGGAGAATTGCTTTAACCTGGGTGGCAGAGGTTGCAGTGAGCCGAGATCATGCCACTGCACTCCAGCCTAGGCAACAGAGCAAGACTCCATCTCAAAAAAAAAAAAAAAAAAAAAAAAATGCGGGGATGGAGGTGGCAAATGGGGGTCAGGTGCTGCAATGGCTCACACCTGTAATCCCAGCACTTTGGGAGGCCGAGACGGGCGGATCACGAGGTCAGGAGATCGAGACCATCCTGGCTAACACGGTGAAACCCCGTCTCTACTAAAAAAACCAAAAAATTAGCCGGGTGTGGTGGCACACACCTGTAGTCCTAGCTACTCAAGAGGCTGAGGTGGGAGGATCGCTTCAGCCCAGGAGTTAGAGGCTGCAGGGAGTTATGATTGCACCACTGCACTCCAGCCTGGGTGACAGAGTGAGACCCCATTTCAATTTTTTTTTTTTTTTTTTGAGACAGAGTCTCGCTCTGTCACCCGGGCTAGAGTGCAGTGGCTCAATCTGAGTACAGTGGCTCAATCTCTGCTCACTACAAGCTCTGCCTCCCCAGGTTCACACCTTTCTCCTGCCTCAGCCTCCCAAGTAGCTGGGACTACAGGCGCCCGTTACCGCGCCCGGCTCATTTTTCATATTTTTAGTAGATACGGGGTTTCACCATGTTAGTCAGGATGGTCTCGATCTCCTGATCTCGTGATCCACTCGCCTCAGCCTCCCAAAGTGCTGGGATTACAGGTGTGAGCCACCGTGCCAGGCCCCAGTCTCAGTATTTTTTAAAAGAGGGGGGTTGGGGATAATAAATTCATGATTATCATCTGAATACTTAAAAATAACAGAACGCATTAGAATGCTTTAAGCTTTTCTAAAAGTTAGATTTTTGTTAATAAAATTTTTGTCTATTTTCAGTCTGACTTCTTTTAGGTCTGGTCTTGTTTTTTCTAGGCTGTGGTTTCATACAACTTTGATTGGTTTTTGAATAACGTTTTGGAAATCAACATGTTTGCCAATAAATAAAAGTCAGACAATTAGGCAGCATATCACAGTTGTTTTTAAAAAGATTATTTCTAAGATAGGTAAAACTCATAGAAAAATGTTTTTAAGCAGTTAACTCTAGAAACCTAACCAAAAAGCAGTGTGGAAAAAACCTAAAGCCTTGCTGCAATCTATTTTCAACCTTCAGCTTAGGCAGCAGCTGAATATTTAGGATTTAGATGCTAAATACATATTGGAGACAAAGCTGTTGTCCTAACAACTGAAGGAGTATTTAGATATCACTTTGGCTTTATTTCAAAAAATGAAGAAACAGAAGAAAGCAGAGCAAAAGCAGGATGGCGAGGAAGTGTTATCTGTAGAAGACACAAACTGTCACTTGTTCTTTGGTTCATGTTCTGGAAGCAATTCTATTTTGGAACTAAATATATGTAAAAGCAAAGCAAATCTAAGGTTTATATCTTTTATAAATAAAACAGTGTGTTTTCTTTCTTATAAACTTTAATGATTTTCAATACTAATTTTTAAAAAACATCTTTTGGGATAGACTGTCAGCAAAACTCTAGATTTTATTGTAAAAGCCTCCCAGTATTCTCTATTACAAAGGCTACAGTAATGCTCAATTTTCACAGACTGTGAAAAGTGGAAATAATCTCTTTGGGGAAGACAGACAAAAATCAGCCACCATGTTTGGGATAGCTCACCTTTATTTGTTTGAATTGGTAATCTTGAAATTCCTGAACCACCACAAATAAATTGTCAACTGATCTCAGACAATGAACCTGGGTGAAAAAAAGAAACACACTTCTGAGAAAGCTTTTGAACAGCACAAGCTATCAACAATTAAGTATTTAAAAAATCAGGAATCATAGTTTTAAAGCAGCTACTATATTTTATATTTTTAAAATGTCCCATCTCCCTAGTTTCTCATCTCTTTGGTTACCAATCAGCTTTCC
This sequence comes from Colobus angolensis palliatus, assembly GCF_000951035.1. NCBI lineage: Eukaryota > Metazoa > Chordata > Mammalia > Primates > Cercopithecidae > Colobus > Colobus angolensis. The sequence goes on along the minus strand of NW_012116710.1, from coordinate 282,071 downwards.
CCTAGAGAAAGGGAAAAAGGGCATACGGAAAGAGAGAAGCATGAAGTGTTTTGTGGGAAACATGTCTTTTGTGGGAGAAGAGAAAGGTCAAGCCACTCAAGTGGGCTCTATCGTATTTCCTTGATGGCTTTCTATGGTACACTGTATGCTGCAATGGTTAAAAGTAGTGGATTTGAGCTCCAGTTCTGTGATTACTAGCTGAGTGACCCTGAGGAAATTATTTATGTGTCCTAAGCCTAATGATTAATGTAATAATAGTGTCTATCTTCACAACACTGCTGAGGGTATTGGCTAAAATACTGGATGGAAAACATCTGCTTACCAATTCATCCCACAGATATTTTCTGGGTACCTACTATATGCCAGACACTAAGAGCTTGGGATATATTGGTGGAAAAAAAAACAGAAAACAATCCTTGCCCTCTTGCTGCTTACGTGGTAATGAGATGTATCTTAGCTTTATTATAGTGAGATTGCAGTTTTCTGACCTTCATGTTTTATCTTGAGTTCTAATTACTTCTGAGCAAGAATTTTTGATGCAGGTTAAAAGGCAAATCTCTTTTATGTTTCATCACCAAAGGTTAAACATCTGCTAGATGCTGAAGTAAATAAAAACTGAGATACTTAGAGAATTTCTTAAGTTGAACAGTACTCTTTCTGGTGAATTCAATCCTCAAGAAATACTAGATCACCTCTAAAAATGTAGCAATCCTACTACAGGTTGAGCATCCCAAATCTAAAAATCTGAAACTTTTTGAGCCCCAACACAATGCTCAAAGGAAATGCTCAGTGCAGTATTTTGGATTTTCAGATTAGAAATGCTCAACTGGCAGGCTGGGCGTGGTGGCTCAAGCCTGTATTCCCAGCGCTTTGGGAGGCCGAGGCGGTTGGACCATGAGGTCAGGAGTTCGAGACCAGCCTGGTCAGGATGGTGAAACCCCGTTTCTACTAAATATACAAAAATTAGCTGGATGTGCTGGCGGGTGTCTGTAGTCCCAGCTACTTGGGAGAATCGCTTGAACCTGGGAGGTGGAGGATGCAGCGAGCCGAGATCGCGCCACTGCACTCCAGCCTGGTGACAGAGCAAGACTCTGTCTCAAAAAAAAAAAAGCTAGAGTGGCAAGTATAATGCAAATATTCCAAAACTCCCCCTGCCCCTCTCCAAAAATCTGAAACACTTGTGGTCCTAAGGGATACTGAAACTATAGTCAAAATTACAAATCAGTACTCAATAGAAAATGCAGTAACTTTAAAATCTCCTGATTTGGGGCAGAGCAATGAAAATCAGAAAGGATTCCAGAAGGGTCTGTAAAATGAAAAGTAACCATAAAATGATCAACTTAGAAAACTATTTTAAATATTGCTCCATTCAAACCTGTGCCAGACTTTCCACTGAAATGACAAAATATATCTTGCCACGGTCTCTGCTGATTTTGCATGATGACCCAAGTTTCTCTCTCACTTCATCTGCAGCTGTTTGCTCAAAGCCAGTAGGTACAGTGGCTCCAATAGTGACTAGAAGCTCAGATTCACTTCTGAGGTCACTTTCTGCCACTTGTACAGAGCTCTGGTTCTCATGAAGGTTCACATCTAGGAGTTGGTTAGTGGCTTCTTCAATGTCACACATGTTGGCTGTGCTTCCAAGATCCCTAACACTGTCTCTTTAAAAACAGTACTGTCCTTTAAAAGAGAAAGAAATAAAGCCCAAATATTGTCATCTCATATTTCAGTTATAATTAAAAACATAGGCTCTGAAGGGCAGGAAGAAGAAGGCAACACACCTGATAAATAATCACCAAAGTAAAAAGGGTTGAATAAACATGGGCACAGAGTGCAGGTTGTAAAACATGATGTTATTATTAAACAAGCAATACAGATACCATGGGAGAAAAAGAGACAAGAAGTATTTCCATAGCATGCAACGTTTGCTTTAGGGTAACCCATGTTGACAAAAGCCATTTCATAACTACAATAGAAACTGCAGATTACACTCCAATACATTTCTGCATCTAGATGTTAAGAACATGGTTAGGCCGCGTGTGGTGGTGGCTCACGCCTGTAATCCCAGCACTTTGGGAGGCTGAGGTGGGTGGATCACCTGAGGTCAGGAGATCGAGACCAGACTGACCAACATGGAGAAACCCCATCTCTACTAAAAATACAAAATTAGCCGGGCGTGGTGGCACATGCCTATAATCCCAGCTACTACGGAGGCTGAGGCAGGAGAATTGCTTGAACCTGGGAGGCAGAGGTTGTGGTGAGCCGAGATCGTGCCATTGCACTCCAGCCTGGGCAACAAGAGTGAAACTCTGTCTCAAAAAAAAAAAAAAACAAAAACAAAAAAACAAAAAAAAAACATGGTTAGGTAAGAATATAGGGCTTGGCTGGGTGTGGTGGCTCACACCTGTAATCCCAGCACTTTGGGTGGGAGGCCGAGGCAGGAGGATCGCCTGAGGTCAGGAGTTTGAGACCAGTCTGGCCAACGTGGTAAAACCCTGTCTCTATTAAAAATACAAACATTAGCCAGGCATGGTGGTGGGAGCCTGTAATCCCAGCTACTTGGGAGGCTGAGGAAGGAGAACTGTTGGAACCTGGGAGGTGGAGATTGCAGCGAGCTGAGATCATGCCACTGCACTCCGACCTGGGTGATAGAACGAGACTCTGTCTCAAAAAAATAAATAAAATAAATAATAATAAAAATATGTGGCTTTTGGAGTTTCAGATAGATACAGGTTTGAATTTTTGCCTCCACCATCATAGGTTGAATGACTTATGGCAAATTAATTCTCCCAAGCCTCCAAATGTAATTAAGTAATTAGTAATACCTCTTTCCTAGAGTTGTTAGGCGACAAGCGAGAATTAACTAATACCTCTTTCCTAGAGCTGTTAGGAGACAAGTGAGAGTGGTACATGGCCAGTCCAATAAGTAAAATTTATTAATAGGCTATCTTCTTCCCTCCTGTGAAGTAGACAGCACTTCACACATTTAAAAATTATTAACTGGGCTGGGCACACTGGCTCATGCCCGTAATCCCAGCACTTTGGGGAGCTACGGCGAGTAGACGGCTTGAGGTCGAGACCAATCCGCGTTAATATGGCAAAACCTCATCTCTACCAAAAATACAAAAAATAGCAGCTACTTGGGAGGCTGAGGTGGCAGGACTGCACTCCAGCCTGGGCAACACTGTGAGGCTCTGTCTCAAAAAAGAAAAGAAAAAATTAAAAATAAAAATGGTTAACCGAACACTTGCTATCTAATGATTACAAACATTCAAATGCCTACTACTTGCCAGGCTCTGGGATCCACAGATGCGCATCAGGAGAGAAATCCTGGAAGTAACCTGAAATAGTAAAACAAACTTCCTATGCATAAGCTTTAGTGTGTGCTTGGGGCGGGGGCCTGGAGAAGTATTAGAGAGGTGGAGGGTCCATAGCTTACACCAGGTTTTCAAAGGGTTTGTGACTCAAAATAACTTAGGTGAGTACATAACACCTATACTGTCCTTGTGCTGTGCCAGCGATACAAGACAGTGTTTAACACTACGTCAATTCCTGCCATTAAGAAAGTGGCAGTCACTGTCAATACAATCTCCATCTTCTAAAAAAGGCAGCTGAGGTCAGCTAAAGGGCGCGTTCCGCACAAGGTCAGAGAGCCAATGAGAGGCGCAGAATGGAAGAAAACTCAAGGCTCCCAACTCCCATCCCCAGGGCCCCGGGAATCCTAGGAAGCAGATAAAGGCCTGGGAGAGGGAGCAATATGGGCTCCGCCATGAGACCGGGCTGAAGTCCGGCCCGGCGCCGGCCTCGGCTACAAGAGGAAGGCCGCCCCTCTCTCCCCAAGCGGAAACACCAGAGGAGCCACACTCGGCCGTTCCCAGTCGCCGTCAGTTACCGCCGCCAGCGAAGACTCTTTCAGCTCCCGCACTCCATTGGCCTCTCGCGATCAGCTCACGCCGCCGGAAGCCGCCCCCGGAAACGGAAGTCAGACTGCGGGTCACGGTGGCTCCACACTAGCGGCGGGTGCCCGCACAAGGTAGCGGGGGGCGGAAAAGAGCATGCGCTGGAAGCTCTGTACTCTTGGTTTTGAGGATCGTCAGCAAGCCGAAAGCGGAGAGTGAGGGGCCTAGTTCCCTGTCATGGTATTTGCTAACGTTTAGAGAGTGCTTCCCCTTGCCGAGCACTGGGTAAGCGCTTTACATGCGTCATCTCATTTGAAACAAGTCTCTTTTGTTCCAGCACCTACGAAGTGGCAGTGGCTGATCTCTGTTTTAAAGCTGGAGAAACTGAGTCTCTCCAGCTTAAATATCTTTCCCAAAATGTCATGCCACCAGTTCCTGATTTCTGTATGGCCATCACTATTTTAGCACTGTTTACTTAATGTTTTCCTTTAGTTAAAAAAAAAAAAAAAAAGAAATAGTGGGGCTCACTATATTGCCTAAGCTGGTCTTGAACACCTGGGCTCAAGTGATTCTTCTGTCTAGCCCTCCTGACGTGCTGGTATTACAGGCATGAGCCACTGTGCCCAATCAGATGAACTTTATTTCTCATAAAGTATTGAACCTGGCCGGGCACAGTGGCTCACGCCTGTAATCCCAGCACTTTGGGAGGCTGAGGCGGGTGGATCACTTGAGGTCAGGAGTTTGAGGCCAGCTTGGCCAACATGGTGAAACCCTGTCTCTATTAAAAATACAAAAATCGCCGGGCGCGGTGGCTCAAGCCTGTAATCCCAGCACTTTGGGAGGCCGAGACGTGCGGATCACGAGGTCAGGAGATCGAGACCATCCTGGCTAACATGGTGAAACCCCGTCTCTACTAAAAATACAAAAAAACTAGCCGGGCGAGGTGGCGGGCGCCTGTAGTCCCAGCTACGCCGGGAGCAAGACATCATCTCAAAAAAAAAAAAAAAGGGTTGAACCTGCATGATAGCCATTTTGACAGACTGGGAAGCCTAGCTTCCAGTCAGAAGCAAAAAAAAAAAAAAAAAAATACAAAAATTAGCTGGATGTGGTGGCCTGCACCTGTAGTCCCAGCTACTTGGGGAGATGAAGCAGAATTGCTTGAACCCGGGAGGCGGAGGTTGCAGGGAGCCAAGATTGTGCCACTGCACTCCAGTCTGGGAGCAAGACATCATCTCAAAAAAAAAAAAAAAGGGTTGAACCTGCATGATAGCCATTTTGACAGACTGGGAAGCCTAGCTTCCAGTCAGAAGCCAAAAATACAAAAACAGACACCTCCAGGGTTGGAAGAATAAGACAGGGATTTATGCTAAACACAGTGGCCAAATATACATGTTAAATATACTGTAGGAGGGGTCATGAATATTTATGAAAGGAGCAACTTGGGGATGTGCAGTTGAACTTCATGCCTCTCTATGGATCCCATGTTTAAAAAATGGTGGCCTTAGCATTATCCAAGGGTGGAGTTTTCTACCCCTTGACTTCAAAAGGTGAAGCAGGTACGTGAAAACCCTCACTGCACGTCCTGTATAGACTGGCCAGAACCACTCCCTGGATAGTCGGTGGTCTCTTATCAGGAGGGAATGCTGGTCGGTTGTTCTGTTGAAACTGCAAATGGGAGGGTCAGCATCAGGCTGGTGGAGTGAGTCTTTCAAAAGGGCTGGTTTCTGTTTAACCTTTAGGAAAGAAAATCTAATGGCGATTATAGAGGGAGGGGTTATAAAGAGGTGTGTCCGACTTCCCATCCTGTCATGAGTAGTAACTCAGCTTCCAAGTTTTTTCTAGGGTCTTCTTGGCCAAGAGAGGGCTTGTTCAGTCAGTTAGGGGGCATAGAATTTTATTTTTATTTCTCAGTTGACAAATGTTAACTTACTGTAAAAAGAAACTTAACAACCCAACAACAAAAAGATAAACCGAATTTAAAACAAAACAAAACCAAAGAGAATACAATTTATAAATGTGCAAAGGGGCTGGGAGTGGTGGCTCATGCCCGTAGTCCCAGCACTTTGGGAGACTGAGGTTAGTGGATCACTTGAGCTCAGGAGTTGGAGACTAGCCCTGGCAACATGGCAAAACTCTGTCACTACAAAAAAATAGCAAAAATTAGCTAGGCATGGTGGCACTCACCTGTAGTCCCAGCTACTCGGGAGGCTGAGACAGGAGAATAGCTTGAGCTGGTGAGGTTGAGGCTGTAATGAGTTATCACACCACTGCACTCCAGCCCAGGTGACAGAGTGAGACCTTGTCTCAAAAATAAAATTAAAAATATGTAAAGGGCTTGAATAGATATTTCTCCAAAGATAGACAAATGGCCAATAAGCACATGAAAAGATGCTGAACATCAGTAGTCACTAGGGAATTGCAAATTAATCACAATGGGATACTCATCAAAATGCCTAAAAATAAAAACCAAAAAATCAACGGTTCCAAGTTCAAATGAGTATGTGGGGCAATGAAACACTTATACATTGCTGATGAAAATGCAAAATGATATATCCCCTGGTATGGTTTAGCTCTGTGTCCCCACCCAAATTTCATCTTGAATTATACTCCCATAATTCCCACGTGTTGTGGGAGGGACCTGGTGGGAGATAATTGAATCACAGGGGTGGTTCCCTGCATACTGTTCTTGTGGTAGTGAATAAGTCTCACAAGATCTGGTGGTTTAGTAAGGGGTTTCCACTTTTGCTTCTCTCATTCTCTCTCTTGCCGTCGCCATATAAGAAGTGCCTTTCACCTTCCACCATGATTGTGAGGCCTTCCTAGCCACATGGAACTGTAAGTCCATTAAACCTCTTTTCTTTTGCAGATTGCCCAGTCTTGGGTATGTCTCTATCAGCAGTGTGAAAATGGACTAATACACATCTATTGGAAAACAATTTAACCTTTCCTCAAAAAATTAAACATAGAACATATTACTCACCAATTCCACTACGGATAATTTCCGACTTAGTATGATTTGACTTAACACTTTTTTGACTTTACAGTGGGCTTATGGGTTATAATGCATTTTTAACTTACAATATTTTCTATGTATGGTGAGTTTATTGGGATATAATCCCACTGTAAGTCAAGGAAAATCTGTAATTGCTTTATACCCAAGAAGACTGAAAACAGGTGTTCAAACAAAAACTTGTACACAAACTGGGCATGCTGGCTCATGCCTGTAATTCCAGCAATTTGGGAGGCAGAGGTGGGAAGATTGCTTGAGCCCAAGAGTTCGAGACCAGCCTGGACAACATAGGGAGACCTGTCTCTACAAAAAATTTAGAAAGTAGCTGGGTGTGGTGGCACTCACCTGTGGTACCAGGTACTCAAGAGGCTGGCATGGGAGGATTGCTTGGGCCCAGAAGTTCGAGTCTGCAGTGAACTATGATTGCACCACTGTACTCCAGCCTGGGCGACAGAGTTCCCATCTCTAAACAACAAAAGCAACAGCTTGTACACAACTGTGCCTAGCAGCCTTATTGATTTAGCCAAAAAGTGGAAATAACCCAAATGTTCATCAGCTAGTGAGCAGATAAACAAGTGTGTTATATCTATACAGTAGAATATTATTTGATTATAAAAAGGAATGGAGTACTGTGATGTTATGATACATTGGTTTGCATCCACAGTTCCTAGCTCATAACTTTCCTAGCCGATTTTACAGTAAACAGAATCTCTTTCTCTGACCTTCTCTTGCCCTCCTTTCACCTGCCTACTTGACAAGACTCTAATCTGATTGTGGTCATAAGGCACCCATTCCAGAGAGGGCCCTACCCCGTACCCTGGAGGAAGGAATGCTGCACAGAGAGGCCAAGAGACATCTGAATAGACAGACCTTGCTGGGTTTAGAGCATACATTTTTTGTTCAATCAGTTTTTGATATGGTTGTCCATGCTTCAATCATGAGCAACCAATGAAGTCTTCATGAAAGGCCAGAAGGAGCACGAGGAATTTCTTTTTTTTCTTTTTTTTTTTTTTTTTTTGAGGCGGAGTCTCGCTCTGTCGCCAGGACTGGAGTGCAGTGGCCGGATCTCAGCTCACTGCAAGCTCCGGATCTCCTGACCTCGTGATCCGCCCGTCTCGGCCTCCCAAAGTGCTGGAATTACAGGCTTGAGCCACCGCGCCCAGCCAGCACGAGGAATTTCATCCCAAAATGTGGCTCCCTGGTATAATGAGGATTTTGAGTTAAAAACCCTTAGGGATCAAGTTGGAAGATACTTTTTCCCCATCTACATAAAGATAGGATGGACCCTCCAAGGAGAACAGTTGCTCCCCTCTTGTGTCATTATCCATTACAGGAAAGAAGACCAAGAGTGTACCTGAATGAACCCTTTTATAAGATCATGACTGTCCCTGAGGATCATTTAAGTTCCAAAGAGAACTATTAACGAATTAATTTCTGTTCCCCATCCAATCATTCTCCCTAAGTAACCATTTATTGCCCCTAAATAGAATTTATATCCCCCACCATAATCTGTTTTGCCAGGATCCAAGTCCATGTTCTTTCTGTAACCTCAAGATGATATGTAGGCGTCTGAATCCCATTGGGATATTGGGCAGTCACTCTGTGATTCTCCCTGTGTACATGGTTTAATAAATTTATATACCTCTTCTTTTATTAATCTGCCTTATTGTGAGTAGGTTTTTCAGTGAACCTTGGCCCTCTGATGGGCGTCCTTTCCCCTATCCCTTGCCCTATGCATCTCTTCATCTGTATCCTTTGTAATATCCTTTGTAATAAACCAGAAAATGTAAGTGTTACACTGGGTTCTGTGAGCCGCTCTAGCAAATCAATTGAACCCAAAGAGGGGGTCATGGAAACCCCAACTTAAAGCCTGTTGGTCAGAAGTTCTGGAGACCCAAACTTGCAACTGGTATCTGAGGTGGGGGCAGTCTTGGAGACTGAACCCTTAACCTGTAGGGATCTGACATTATGTCTAGGTAGATAGTGTTGAAATTGGAGAACACACAGCAGGTGTCCGCTGCAGAATTGATTGCTTGCCTGCTGGCTGATGAGGAGAAATCCCCACATATTTTGGGGTCCCAGAAGTCTTCTGTGTTGATGACTGTTTTTGTGTTGGTGTGAGAGCAGAGGAGAAGCATGGTTTGAGAGTTTTTCCAAAGTACAGATATATTCTACAATATGGATGGACATTTGAAACATTATGCTGAGATGTCAGACACAAAAGACCATATGTTATACAGGCATATGTGATTTTATTCATATGAAATATTCAGAATAGGTAATATATAGAGACAGAAAGCAGGTTAATAGTTGCTTAGGGCTGGGGGAAATATGGGGATTGGCAAGTGATAGCTAAAGGGGATAGAGTTTCTTATGGAAGTCATGAGAATGTTCTGGAATTAGGTAGTAAAGATGGTCACACATTGTTATGAATATACTAAGAAACACTAAATTTTACAGTTTAAAATATTTCAGAATTTGAGACCAGCCTGGCCAACATAGTGAAAGCCCGTCTCTACTAAAAATACAAAAACTAGCTGGGTGTGGTGGCATGCACCTCTAATCCCAGCTACTCGAGTGACTGAGGCAGGAGAATCATTTGAACCTGGGAAGCAGTGGTTGCAGTGAGCTGGGATTGTGTCACTGTACTCCAGTCTGGAAGACAGAGTGAGACTCCATCTCAAAAAAGAAAAAAAAAAAATTTCAAATGGAGAATTTTATGTTATGTGAAGTTTTACAAAGAGAAAAGGAAACTTTGGTCTTATGGGTAACTCATTATTTCCCTCTTAGACTTACTGGGAGACTTAAAGGAGATTAACACATTACCAGGCAAATAATTAAAATAAGCAGTATCCTTAAGAGTAAATACAATGAAAGGCCGGGCGCGGTGGCTCAAGCCTGTAATCCCAGCACTTTGGGAGGCCGAGACGGGCAGATCACGAGGTCAGGAGATCAAGACCATCCTG
>NW_012116710.1:260812-271829 GCF_000951035.1 Colobus angolensis palliatus | reverse complement strand
AAAAAAAAAAAAAAAAAAAAAAGAGTAAATACAATGAAAACAAAACAAAGTTATTAAATTCTGGTCAGACACTGTTCCTTGCACAGGCTCTAATGTAAGGCCCATTTTATACTCTTTTTTTTTTTTGCTTTTACATACTCCCCAGAAGAGTAACATTCTGTATTCTTTAAGGATAAATTATCAAGCCAGGTATGGTGGTGTGTGCCCGTATTCCCAGCTAATTGGGAGGCAGAAGTGGGAGGATCACTTGAGCCTAGGAGTTTAAGACCATCAGATACATGCTACAATATGGATGGACTTTTGAAATATTATGCTAAGACGCCAGACACGAAAGACCACATACATACCTACATGATTTTATTTACATGAAATATCCAGAATAGGCAAATATATAGAGACAGAAAACATAGTGAGATCCCATTATCAATAAAAAAAAATGTGTGTATATTTTGAGATGAGGTCTCACTCTGTTGCCCAGGCTGGAGTGCAGTGATGCGATCTCAGCGCACTGCAACCTCTGGCTCCCAGGCTCAAGTGACTCTCCCACCTCAGCCTCTGGCTCACACCACCATGATTGGCTAATTTTTGTATTTTTAGTACAGATGGGGTTTTGCCATGTTGCCCAGGCTGGTCTTGAACTGAGCTCAAGTGATCTGACTGCCTTGGCCTTGTAAGGTGCTGGGATTACAGGCATGAGCCACCACACCCACTCCCCAAAATAAAATAATATAAATAAATATAAATTACAAATATTAGAGACAAACTAGCAATAATGAGATTTTCTTGACATAATGAGAGAGATTAAATCATGAAAAAGAAAATATTCTTTTTTTTTTTGAGACGGAGTCTCGCTCTGTCACCCAGGCTGGAGTGCTGTGGCCGGATCTCAGCTCACTGCAAGCTCCGCCTCCCGGGTTCACGCCATTCTCCTGCCTCAGCCTCCCGAGTAGCTGGGACTACAGGCGCCCCCACGTCGCCCGGCTAGTTTTTTGTATTTTTTAGTAGAGACGGGGTTTCACCGTGTTAGCCAGGATGGTCTCGATCTCCTGACCTCGTGATCCGCCCGTCTCGGCCTCCCAAAGTGCTGGAATTACAGGCATGAGCCACCGCTCCCGGCCTCTTTGCCTGTTCTTAAAGTAAAACAAGGTCCTGGGTAGAAAGTCAGATAGTACAGCCACTCCCTTGCCCACCTCCTTCCTCTCCTGCAGAGAGAGGCAAGGACAATTAGCCACTTCTGCTTTTTGTTTCTTTCTTTTTTTTTTTTTTTTTTTGAGACGGAGTCTCGCTCTGTCACCCAGGCTGGAGTGCAGTGGCCGGATCTCAGCTCACTGCAAGCTCCGCCTCCCGGGTTCCCGCCATTCTCCTGCCTCAGCCTCCCGAGTAGCTGGGACTACAGGCGCCTGCCACCTCGCCCGGCTAGTTTTTTTTTTGTATTTTTAGTAGAGACGGGGTTTCACCGTGTTAGCCAGGATGGTCCCAATCTCCTGACCTCGTGATCCGCCCTTCTCGGCCTCCCAAAGTGCTGGGATATTCTTTTGAGCTGATGCAGTGTTATTTAATGCCTATCTTTGTACTATCTAAAATCACGTCCCAGGCTGGTCACAGTGGCTTATGCCTGTAATCCCAGCACTTTAGAAGGCCAAGGCAGGTGGGTTGCTTGAGCTCAGGAGTTTGAGACCAACCTGGGCAACATGGCAAAACGTCATCTCTACAAAAAGTACAAAAATTAGCTGGCCATGGTAGGGCATATCTGTGGTCCCAGCTACTTGGGAGGTTAAGGTGGGAGGATTGCTTGAGCCTGGGAGGTGGAGGTTGCAGTGAGCCAAGATCGTGCCATAGTATTCCAGCCTGGGTGACAGTGAGATTCTGTCTCAAAAAAATAAAATAAAATAAAATAAATAAATAAATAAAAAATTTATGTCCCCTAAACAGGTCTCACAGTTCAGGAAATATTGCTCTAGCACGTGTTGTTCACCAGTAGTATGTTACTGTGATTTGAATGTGTCCCACCAAAGTTCATGTGTTTGAAACTTAATCCCCAGTGGAACAGTGTTGAGAAGTGGGATCTTTAAGTGGTGATTAGGTCATGAGGGCTCTGGCTAGATGAATGAATTAATGCTGTTATCATGGAAGTAGGTTAATTATTGCAGGAGTGGATTCCAGATAAAAGGATGAGTTTCGCTCCCTTCTCCCTGTCATGTGTGTTCTCTTTCCCTTCTGCCTTCTGCCATGGGGTGACATAGCAAGAAGGCCCTCACCAGATGCCAGCACCTTGACATTGGACTTTCCAGCCTCCAGAAGTGGGAGAAATAAATGTCTTTACTCTATAAATTACCTGTATTCTAATGGAAGAAACAGATAATACAGAAAATACATACATTACATTTCTGTGGTAATAAGCATTACGGAGAAAAACTAAGCAAGGTGGTTGGTAGACAGTGCTGGAGAGGTGAAGGAATATGCCTATTGTATATCAGGTGGTCAGGTAAAGCCTCTTTGATAAGGTGACCAAGTAGACCCTGAATGAAACAACAGAGCAAGCTATTTAGATAGCCAGGAGGGGAGCATTCCAGGCAGAAGACCACAGCATACTCAACACGGCCTAGGAATAGCCAGGTGGCCGGTGAGGCTGCAGAGGAGTGAGCAGGATAGAGGTAGAAGAGAGATGGGATGAGTGCATCATACAAGTCAGTGTTTCACAAATTATCACCATGCCTTACCGAAACAAACAAACAAACAAACAGTCACACTGGCTGCTGCCTGGACAATGTTAGGGAGCAGGAATGGAAGCAGTTACTAGGTGATTTCTTTTTTTTTTTTTTTGAGACGGAGTCTCGCTCTGCCACCCAGGCTGGAGTGCAGTGGCCGGATCTCAGCTCACTGCAAGCTCCGCCTCCCGGGTTTACGCCATTCTCCTGCCTCAGCCTCCCAAGTAGCTGGGACTACAGGCCCCTGCCTGCCACCTCGCCCGGCTAGATTTTTGTATTTTTTAGTAGAGACAGGGTTTCACCGTGTTAGCCAGGATGGTCTCGATCTCCTGACCTCGTGATCCGCCCGTCTCGGCCTCCCAAAGTGCTGGGATTACAGGCTTGAGCCACCACGCCCGGCCTCTGCTTTTTGTTTCTATGGTGATTACCTTCATGGCTCCAAAAGACATGTTTGTGGTGCCATTTCTTACTTTTTCAATTTTTGCTATTATCTGTGGACTCTGCTATGGTACTTGAAATTTAGCCTATTAACATAACCACCGTTCTATCTTCCCCTTCCTTCTCCTGCCATTATAGCTACAACCCAATGTAGTTTGTTCCTCTACATTAAATTTACCTTTGTAAGTGTAAGGGATATGTTAGTATGAAACATCTTCTTGTTCTGTCAGCTATATACAACATCTCTTGATCCCCCGCACTGTGAGACGAGGATTTCATTAGCACTCCTGGCCTTTACCTCTCCTCTCTTCCTTGTACTCCCCAATCTATTTTGTTAAAAGAAGATCCCACTTAGCCAGTTGGATTCCTGTGGGGATGTAATTGAAAGAAGGATGCCCCTACACCTGCTTTTCATTCAGTACGCTACTGAAATTCCATCTCCCTCAAGAAAACCTTTTGGGACCTCATTGGGAAATAAGAGATATATCTATTAATATAATCTTAATGAAATAATAGCCTAGGAGTCCATGAACCTTTAACCCGGAGGACCTTTGTCCTGTCAGGTGTTAACAACTAAAGGGAAATACAGTCATCTTTGGCTGTGCCCTAAGCAAGCAGAGGCTTATTTACTTTTCCCGTGCCCTTTTAAGCCAAAGGCTATAAAACCGCTTTAGTAACATAACCCCTGTGAGAACTTGCTGGTGGACTTAGTGCCATCACAGTAAATTTTCAGGAGAATGTATATGAAATTTATTCTTCTCCTTGAATTTCATATTGATAAGTAAGTTGATTTAAAAGCAGCTCATTCGTTTGGAAAGGAACTGTATCCTTATAACTGAGATTACTGGAAGAAGGTCTTGAGCTGGGGAATGCAGCACCCCTGCCACCTAGTGGTTCCTCCTGCTGAAACACTGCTCTTGCAAAGCACAGAAAACACAAATTAAGTTAGTATAGGAGTCAAATACAGCGAATGTCTTGAATCAGGGAAACTTTCATTCCCTTCTCCCTTTGTGAAATCAGAGGAAAGAAAAGAGCACTGACAAGGGAGAATGTTGTAGGTAAACATGGATAGCCACCAGATCTGCTGCACAAAGGGGGCAGCTGCAGGAAGCAGAAAGCACAACAAATGAACAAAGAAAGGGACAGGATCCCTCAGCAGTGGTCACTGCAGCAGCAACATGGGGCCAATTTGGGAGGCAGAATCAGCAGCAAGATCACCAGGGACAATGATGATAAAGCCACATAGGCTCAGCATCAGCAACAGCCCTAGAGACTGTGGCTTTGGGACTGTAGTACTGCTTGATTTAGGGTAAACCAATCAGGACACTCAGGGAACAACAGAAATCAACATTTCCAGAGCACATACTCAGTTGAGGCAGAGTTTTACCTGTATGTCACATAATAGTCTATGGGACTAGATATTCTTACTAGCCGTGTTACACAGGTGATGAAATTGAGGCTAACTAACTGGACTAAAGTCACAGAGTTGATGCGACTTAGAGCCAAGATTCAAATGCACACCAAGGTGGCCTGACACCAGCTGCAGAGCTCTTAACTACAGACATGCATTGCTCAAAGAAGGGGATACGTTCTGAGAAATGTGCTGTTAGGTGATTTTGTCATTGTGCGAATATCATAGGGTGTACTTAACACAAACCTACATCGTATAGCCAACTACACACTGTTAACAAAAGACCATGAGGCCGGGTATGGTGGCTCATGCCTGTAATCCCAGCACTTTGGGAGGCTGAGGTGGGTGGGTCACCTGAGGTCAGAAGTTTGAGACCAGCCTGGTCAACATGGTGAAACCCCATCTCTACTAAAAGTACAAAAGTTAGCCAGGTGTAGTGGTGCACGCCTGTAATTTCAGGAACTCAGGAGGCTGAGGCAGGAGAATCACTTGAAGCTGGGAGGTGGAGGCAGCAGTGAGCTGAGATCCTGCCACCGCACTTCAGCCTGGGCGACAGAGTGAGACTCTATCTCAAAATAAATAAATAAAAAAGGCCATGACAACTGTGGAGGAAAAAGGGAGGGTTTTATTTTCTGTAAAAAACAATCTGCAGATTGGGGAAATGCAGCCCCAGGTATAAAACAGTGGGCTCCAAGCAGGGCAGAAAGTTAGAGATTATAAAGGCAAAAACCAGAGGGCAGGGGAGTCAGGAACAGAGTCTCAATTGGATGGCCTTAAAGCCCCACATGTCGGTTGGCAGGAGGTGGTCTTTTGGTGGTCAACTGGGAAATTCCCAGCTGCCGTTGTTTCCAGGAACTCTTCTTTGACTTGGTTGCAGAAAAACAGGTTTTGCAACATTCTCTAAGGACACAAAGAGCTTGACTGCTCCCTCACCCTTCCATGGCCCCTTGGGTCTGTTTTTACTTTTGAGCCACAGGGAGTCCATTTTTCTGTTAACTGGGGGTATAATTTGACAACACGTAGGCTGTTTGATATAGCCTATTGCTCCTAGGCTGCAAACCTGACAGTATGTTACTGTAGTGGATACTGTAGGCAATTGTAACACAATGGTAAGTGTATGTGTATCTAAACATAGAAAAGGTACAGGAAAAATCGAGTATTCTAATCCTATGGGACCACTTTTGTATATACGATCCATGCATTCACTAAAGCTTTGTTATGCAGCATGTGGCTGTACTAGGCTCTTCTTCTTCCCTCAGGGAGGAGGGAATGTGGGGTTCAATCCCTTTAGCTCTACTGACCTTCATATTGAGGGATGTTTGTGAATTGGAACTCTAAGGTGATTAAGCTTGGTCCTAGATCTTCCACCAACTTGCCAAAGGGTATTTAGCCTTTCAGGAACATTTTCCTTGACTGGAAAATAGGAATAAAATGGTAACTATCACATAAATTGCTGGGAAGTTTCACTGAGATAAGGTAAAGTTTCTGGCACATGGCAAATGAAGTAGATTGCCTACAGAGGTTTTTCAACAATTCTTCTCATGGTTGTAAGTACCATTATTGCTTTCTACAAGAGGTGGAATCTAGGCTGGATTTATGATTTGCTTTGACCTCCTAGAATGTGGCAGATGTGTCATTGGCTAATTCCAAGTCTAGGTTGCAGGAGCTTCCTTTTTTCCTCTCTTGGACTGCTCTTGCCTCTATGTAAAGAAGCCCAGCCTAGACTCTTGCATGTTGAAAGACCACATGAAAAAAGAGGCATGAGGGAGCCAGCATCCCAGCAGAGCCCACCATCTGACTACAGTCACATGAGCAAGCCTGGGTGAGCCCAGAACTCACCTGCCAACCCCCAGGATGACAAGAAATAATAAATCATTGTGGTAAACTACTAAGTTTTGGGATAGTTTGTTATGTAGCAAATAGTAAGTTCTCAGTTAATGGTATCTATTAATATTACAGTTGGTGCTGGTGAGAAATTCAGCCAGCTAGCTGGCTCATCATTTCTTAGACCACGGATTTTTTTTTTCCCTTTTACCAGAATAGCTGGAAGAAACAAGAGTTACATGTGCAAATGAACACTGCTTATTACAAATATGTCTGATTTCTTTATTAAAACAGAAAGACTATTCAGAAAGTCTATTCAGAAAGACTTTGTTAGCACCTCAAACTACCATCTACATTTGAAATTATGTGGAAGCCTATTTCTTCAAAGGTATTTACAACTCAGACTTTTCACTAAATCCATTGTACTGGGACCTTCCTAGCCATTATGTTGAAGAGTTTGAGGCATGGACAGGGACTTATCCATTTCATCTAGCATCTCAAAGCCTTGAAGATGATACTTTAACCTTCTTCTCCTTTGCATTCCCCACCCTAAATTCTCTTTTTCTGTCCATACATATCCTTTCCCTCTCTCCTTGCCTTTCCTATCTCTTTTCCTTGTTGTGATGATTAAATAAGACCTTCCCTACTGAAATGTAAGCTCCAATAAGGAGATTTTCATCTGTTTTGTTCTCTACAGAATATTCTTTGCTTAGAAAAGTGCCTGGCACACACAAGATGTGCAATGAATAGGTGTTGACTGAATTAAATTATGCACATAAAGCACTTAGGACAGTGTCTGACAGAGTAGATGGCACTCAATAAATATAAGCTATGGCAACTGAGTGCTGTAACAAATGAAATTATTCACATTTGTCTTTCTTTCTTTCATTTTTTTTTTTGCACATCACTCCTTTATTATACAGATCAGGAAAAAGGATTTGGTACTGTTATGCTCAAATGAACACTGGACCCATGTGTCAGGGCCAAGCAACTAGAACATGATTCAGAAATCAGTCAGAGAAAGATACACTTGGACAGGACCAAGAGGCATTTCATTGTCACGAAACACGGCTGGGGAGGGATTCCAAAACACACAGCAGGAAGCACTTCTAACCCTCAGAGGTCAGGGAGCTTATCCCATATTGGTGTGAGGAATGGCTTATTTTCTGATGACCACATGTAGGACTATTTCAGCTGCCACGAGAAATCCCAGAAGGGTTATTGTTTTGCATTATTTATATATACTATACCTTTTTTAAAAAATAAAAGTAAATGTAACACATAAACTAAATTCAGGATTGATCCTAACCTTCTAGAGCCAGCTTCTCTGGGGTCAGGGAAGAAACAGTTGTCACATCACCATGCAGGTTAACATTCATCTTCCACTGGAATGACTGGAGCCCCCAGGCAGTGGCTTAACTACGTAAGAGCACAGGACTAGTTCCTGGGGGCAGACAGGCTGTCTTGCTTCATTGGTCATGGCTTAGCCTGGTTCCTACCCACAAGTCCTTAGTAAACAAAGCACTTGTAAAAACCCAGGTCACTACCTTTAGACTCTCTTGGAACAGAGGAGCTTTTCCACAGCTTGGGCTGAGACCCCATGCCCTAGAAATGCTCTTCTGACTAGATTGTATGAAGGGAGTGGGTGCAGGAGACAAAATGGCTAAAATGAAAATGGGAGCCACTGGTCCCCATCTGCAATTACAGCTCAAGATGCCTACAGATGTGGTCAGTGTGACATGTGTAGGAGGGAGGGGCAGAGCGATGCGATGGGCAGGCAGGGTGCCCCTGGGGACAGTAGCCTGCCCGCTGGCCTTTACTTCTTGGCCTTGCCCTGGTCAGCCACAGCTTCCATGGCTTTATGCATGGTCTCTTCATTACCCAGGAACTGCAGGCGCTTGATGGGCTTCAAGTTCTTGTCCAATTCATAGATAATGGAAATACCAGTGGGCAGGTTCAGCTCCATGATAGCCTCTTCAGAGAGGCCCTCCAGATGCTTGACAATGCCCTGGGGGCTGTTGGCATGGGCTGCAATTGGTACCTGTTTCCCCTCCTTGATTTGGGGAACTATTTCTTCATTCCAAAAGCGCAGAGCCCTGGCAATAGTGTCCTTCAGACTTTCACAGGAGGGTAGCGGATCTTCAGTGAGGTCTGCAAACCTGTGATTCTTACTGATGTTGTAGAAAGGATGGTTGGGCTCCATCAGAGGTGGTGGGACATCATAGGAGTGCCTCCAGATCTTCATCTGGGCGTCACCATACTTTGCAGCAGTTTCTGCTTTTGAGATCAGTCAGACACCCATAGTGCCGCTCATTGAGGCACCAATTCTCACTACTGGCAGCAACGTCTGATCAATGACATCTAGCACTGTCCAGAGGGTCTGGATCACTCTCTTCTGCACTGAGATGAAGCAGATGTCAAACTCAGCCAGCTTTTCACAGCGCCTGCCTGTTGCACTTCACCTCCTCATGGCCCGCTGGGCTCAGGTCAGTGTTGTACCAGCCGCTGAAGTGGTTTTCCAGATTCCATACACTCTCGTGTGCTGGATCAGCACCAATTTGTAGGCAGCCTTGGCGGCGGGCTGGGGATGCGACACTGACGGGGGTTCGCAGATTCTGGAGGCACATTTGTCTTTTTAAATGTTTTGATTACTTTTAGTCTTTCTCCCTTTTCTTTCCACTCTTCTTTTCACTCTTTGTCCCTTTCTTCTTTTATCTCTTCCTTAGTCATTGCATATTCTCTGCTACCCTTACTGTGGTGTGCAAGGGACCCGCATAGATGTCATTTCACCTACCACAGAGAATGTGCAGAGAAAAGGTTTTGGAGCTTTGTCTTGGATGAAATGTAACTATTTGTGATTCATAGCTGACTTAGTACTGCACATGAAATTCTACTATTGCGGTGAACCCAATTTTGGTGCTACCGAATAATGAGGAGCCTAGATGATTGAAAATGGCAAGCTCATTAGGTTGTAGCCTAACAAATGCATGGTGGTACATGTCTGTGAGTGTGTGGGTGTTTTAGTGCCTGTTGGTGAGTAACCATGCTACTTTTGGCAGTAGAAGTGTGAGCAAAATCAAGTAGTACTGATTTAGCCAATTTTCTCTTCTCTTCCTCCATAAGGGAATGGAAATGTACTACTCAGTAGATCAGTTCTTTCTCAGGCTGGTAACATTACAGAATCCCTGCTGAAATGCAAGCTGGGCTGGTAGAAATCAGATTTCCACATCCTTTTATAAGCTTTGTTTGTCAAGGTAAATCCCATACATTGTAAAAGCATGACTTCCTAGGGCTAGATGGGAAAATAAGAAGCTTTGAACCTATCACCAGAATCAATTGTACAGATGTCTTCATTTCCTTGGATAGTAACTCATATAGGAAGATCTGTCTCCTCTTTTCTGCTAGTCTTTCATGTTCTAATCAAGAGTATGAATCTGCAGGTCAGTGGCTGAGTAGCTTGGGCTGAGCACAGAATAGTGTTTTTGTAGTTCTCACCAGCCTTGTTTATGCTTAGATTAGGCTCATTGGTAGCTCAGACCTCGTAGCCCTACTGATATTTAGCAGAGTCCTGCATATATTCTTCTGTAATGTAAGACTAGTGTTTCAAAAACTGAGAGTTGGCCCTGTCTCTACAAATTTAAAAAAATTATTACTTAAAAAATTATACATAGATGTATGCCTGCTCACCAGCCAGGCATGGTGGTGCATGCTTGTGGTCCCAGCAACTTTGGAGGCTGAATCTCTCACCTAAGTCTGAAAAATTGAGGCTGCAGTGAGCCGTGATCATGCCACTGCACTCCTGCCTGGGCAGCAGAGCAATACCCTGTCTCGAAAACAAAGAAACAAAAAAAGCAACAGAGTTGAGAGGAGAGTGAGTCTTTGAGCCTCCTTGTCATCTTTCCTCAAAATGGTTTTAGTTGGCTGGGCACAGTGGCTCATGCCTATAATCCCAGCACTTTGGGAGGCCAAGGCGGGCAGATCACCTGAGGTAAGGAGTTCGAGACTAGCCTGGCCAACATGGTGAAACCCTGTCTCTACTAAAAATACAAAAAAATTAGCCGGGTGTGGTGACAGGCGCCTGTAATCCCAGCTACTTGGGAGGCTGAGGCAGGAGAATCGCTTGAACCCAGGAGGCGGAGGTTGCAGTGAGCCGAGATTGCACCACTGTACTCCAGTCTAGGGTAGAAGAGCAAGACTTCGTCTCAAAAAAAAAAAAAAAAAAAAATTGCTTTTAGTTGCTCTATTCTTATTCCTCCCTTCAAGCATCTGATCATCTTATAGTCAGTAACTTACCAGCTCTCCTTATGAGTTAGCCAATGTAGTAAATCTAGGATTTACTAGGCTCAGGGTGGGGAGATTTGGAGGCATCTAGACCATCAGTTCTTGAACATGCTCACTTAATTGGGTCAAAAGACCCCCAAGATATACCTACCTGAAATTCACTTCTGGTGGGGGAATAATTTGGTGAAATAAAAAATGAAAGAGGAACAAAATAACAACCCAAAATGGCAACATCATAGCGTGTTTAATGAACAAAATGATTAAAAATAGAGAAACAGGCCGGGCACGGTGGCTCAAGCCTGTAATCCCAGCACTTTGGGAGGCCGAGACGGGCGGATCACGAGGTCAGGAGATC
>NW_012116710.1:259166-259767 GCF_000951035.1 Colobus angolensis palliatus | reverse complement strand
TGAGCCACTGCACCTGGCCTCTTTTTTTTTTTTTTGAGATGGGGTATTGCTCTGTCACCCAGGCTGGAGTGCAGTGGCACGTTTATGACTCACTGTAGCCTTGACTTCCTGGTGGGCTCAAGCAATCCCGTCACCTCAGCCTCCAGAGTAGCTGGGACTACTGGCCCTGGCTATTTATTTTTATTTTTGCAGGGTCAGGTGTCTCCCTATTTTGTCCAGGCTTGTCTCAAACTCCTGGCCTCAAGCAATCTTCCTGCCTGGGCCTCCTGAATTGCTGGGATTACATGCATGAGCCATCATGCCTGGCCTGCTTTTCTGTTCTCGAACCTGCAACTGTTCTCCAAGTCTTTGAGTCACAATCTGGCTTATACATTAAAAGATCATTCTACTTACTGGTAGAAGTATTGGGTAAGACCTTTCTGGGAGAGTATTTGGCAACAGGTTTAGAGTCAAATATGTATCCTCATTGGCTTGGCAGTTTCAGTCCTAAATAAAAAATTATGAATGTGTACAAAGATGTATATACAATTTTTTTTTTTTTTTTTTTTTTGAGATGGAGTCTCACTCTGGAAATGACAGGTAAAAATAGCCATAAAATCAG
>NW_012116710.1:213641-252180 GCF_000951035.1 Colobus angolensis palliatus | reverse complement strand
CAGCTCATTGCAACCTCTGCCTCCCGGGTTCAAGCGATTCCCCTGCCTCAGCCTCCTGAGTATCTGGAATTACAGGCACCCGCCACAACGCCCGGCTAATTTTTGTATTTTTAGTAGAGATGGGTTTTTACCATGTTGACCAGGCTGGTCTTGAACTCCTGACCTCAGGTGATCTGCCCGCCTCGGCCTCCCAAAGTTCTGGGATTATGAGTCACCGTGCCCAGCCAATTTTCGTATTTTTAGTAGAGATCGGCTTTCACCATGTTGGCCAGGCTGGTCTCCAACTCCTGACCTCAGGTGATCTGCCCGTCTTGGCCTCCCAAAGTACTGGGATTACAGGTGTAAGCCACTGTGCCAGGCTGTTTTCATTATAAAGATGATAATGAGACTTACTGATACAGAAAAATTGTTCCCAAGCCTAATTTTTAATTGTAATTTTTAAAAGTAGGGCAGGCTGTATGTGGTGGCTCATGCCTGTAATCCCAGAACTTTAGGCAGATTAGAAGTTTGAGGCCAGCCTGGGCAATGAGACAAAATTTTTTGTCCCTACAAAAAATACAAAAAGTAGCTGGGCATGGTACTGTGCACCTGTAGTCTTAGCTCCTCAGGAGGCTGAGGTCAGAGGATGGCTTGAGACTGGGAGGTCAAGGCTGCAGTGAGCCATTATTATGTCTCCACACTCTAGCCTGGGCGGCAGAGAAAGACCCTGTCTCAAAAAATAAAAAAAAAAAAAGTAGAGCATTTAAGAGTATGCATAGTATAACCTTTTGTATATAAAGATGTATGCCTATTCATAGAAAATGGCTAGAAGTATATATAATACAATGCTACTAGTAATTGTCTTTTTGTACTATTAAGGATTTTTCTGAAATGTCTACAATAAACATATATGACTTCTGTAAAAAAGAAAAAAGTATTTACAAATACTTGAAACAGGAAAGATTACTTTGGCAGCATTTATAAGAATGAATGAGAGAGACTGGATGAGAGATTGTTGTAGTAGTTCAGGAAAATGGCAATGTAAGTAATAACCAAGGTCATGGTGTGGATGGAGAAGGAAAAGCTGACTTAAGACATATTCAACAGTCCTGTGAGAACTGTAAACACATACCACACCTTCAAGTCAGTAATAAAATTGGTCTTTCAAAAGAGCCAGCATGATTTTTCCATATCCTTAAAGTATCTTCAGATATGTATTTGAAGAAACTCGGGGTTTTGGCTTTCTAGCTTGTTTAGCTACATTAATGGACATACAGTTGAGCAAAAAGGAGAATATGAGAGAAGGATCAGACTGTGGAAGAAGATAAAAAATTCAATTTTGCATGTGTGCAGTTTGAAGGGCTTGTGGGAGATTTACTAAGAGCTGAGTAGAGGATGCCGGGGCACAAGGAATCCACTGAGAAGACCGAAGAGGTGTAGTGTGCCCCAACAGCCCAGAATGGGCTAGTCTGGGTTGAAAGCCTGGCAAGAATGACCAGTTGGACAAGTTCGAGGTTGCTTTCATTTCAGCTTGCTATGAAACCTGCAAGTAATCGGCACAACAGGCACAGGAAATGAGAATAATAAAAGCGAATGAGTACACTCTGGAGGTTCTTCTGCCTCCTCATGGAGTCGTAACCAAAGTTCAAGGGTCAGTGCAGCCTTTCTCAAGTCTGAGCTTCAATTCACTGTTTTTCAGATGGGGAGAGCCCTCAAGAGTCAGTTAAGGCACTGAAGGCCACTTTATTCCTTGCTGTGCCATAGGCACATGTTCCTGTGTTTTCTTTTCTTACTGCCTCTTCACCGGCATCAGGGCCTCCTATGGTATACCAAGATGGTCAGAGAGACCAGAGGAAGAAGTCAAAGGAAGAGAGAATATCAGGGAAGAAATTGTCAACAATAGCAGCTGCCAGAGAAGTCAAGAAATACAAGTACTGAAAAGCTCCTGTGACATTTGGCAAGATACAGGCTATTTGCAGCCATATGTGTAGAGTACCACCAAGCTCAGATTCCCATGAAAGTCATTTTCATTCTCATTAAATAAAATCAAAGTGATTTTTTGCTTTTCTTTTTTTTTTTTTTTTTTTTTGAGATGGAGTCTCGCTTTGTCTTTCAGGCTGGAGTACAATGGCGCAATCTCAGCTCACTGCAACCTCTGCCTCCCAGGCTCAAGCGATTCTTCTGCCTCAGCCTCCTGATTAGCTGGGACTACAGGCATGCACCACTACGCCCAGGTAATTTTTGTATTTTTAGTAGAGATGGGCTTTTGCCATGTTGGCCAGACTGGTCTCCAACTCCTGACCTCAGGTGATTCGCCCGCCTCGGCCTCCTGAAGTGCTGGGATTACAGGTGTGAGCCATCACCCCTGGCCTGATTTTTAGCTTTCCTATTTGACTTTTAATTGAAACTTCAGGAAAAATTACTGTTGTCAGCAAAGTGTTAGTAAAGCCCGTATCTAGATTCTCTAGCAGTTTGGGATAAGATGATTCTATGAGTTGGTGATCTGTAGAGTGTTAGGAGAATGCCGGTAGCACAAATGTCTCTTGGCCTTACCCACTGGTGAAGACAAATGTGACATTTACAGCCATGCTTCAATCCATGTCTGCCAGAAAGCCTAGTCAGTATAGAAATCAGTGGTCCAGGCCTGGCGCGGTGGCTCACACCTGTAATCTCAACACTTTGGGAGGCCGAGGTGGGTGGATTGCTTGAAGTCAGGAGTTCATGACCAGCCTGGCCAACGTGGTGAAACCCCATCTCTATAATGCAAACAAACAAATAAACAAACAAATGTAGCAATCAGTGGCCCAAGTTGTTGACCAAGTTGTCTACCAGCCTCCTTTGGGTGCTGACCTGCACCCTTCTCAGGTAGGGACCACAGCATAGCCTGTGTTGCTGCTGACCTCTTCTCCCAACACTTTCCCTCCAGAATACCAATCTCCAGTATCCTTCCACAGCTGTAAGCAGCTGGAAAACATTTTCCTTCTCCTGGGTATTTATTTCAGGGGAGGCTCCTATAGCTGAGCTCTTGAGCCCTAGGGACACATTGTCTTCTTCATGCTTTAAGCTCTTCTTTCCCAGAGCAAAGGAGCACTTGAGTATGGAGGATAGGGAAGAAAATCCTACTGAATTGGGGGGTAATCAGGCAACTGTTCTGGGAACCTTCAGTGTCCACATTGTGCTGCTCTCTCTAGCCCACTTCTATGGACTGAATTGTGTTTCCCTCCCCTCCTCAAATTCATATGCTGAAGCCCTAACCTGCTATGTGACTGTATCTGGAGCAAGGGTGTTTAGGAAGTAATTAGGGTTATATGAGGTATTAAGGGTGGTGTCCTAATCACACAGGACTCTGGTTTTATAAGAAGAGGAAGATTCCCATTCTCTCTCTGTCTCAGTCTGCTATGTGAGCACACTTTCTGCAAGCCAGGAAGAAGGCCCTCACCAAAACCCAACCGTACTGGCTCCCTGATCTTGGACTTCCAGCCTCTGGAATTGTGAGAAAATAAATTTCTGTTGCTTAAGCTACTTAGTCTATGGCATTTCGTTATAGCAGCCAGGATGTCAGACTCCTTCATTCATGGTGATTTTCTTTTAGTGGACCTGTTGTCTCTTCTAATAGTCCAGGATAGGCTTTTTTTTTTAAAGGAACTGCCAGTCCATCATACAGGGTTGTATATCTCAGTTGTGGGCAGAGTCCAACATCTCTTCCACAGGGCTCTTGTGTACATCAAGAAATGGGACCGGGTACTCATTGTTTCTAGATCTTCCCAGCAAGTGAAAAAACTACTGGATGTTGGTTTTCCTAGGGCATATTATGGACTTCTGGGATGACTCAGGTCTATCAGGGTCATCTCTGACTCATGGAATCCTCAGTTACCCTTCTATAGCTGAACAAGAGAAACACATTAAAGGAGGGCATGTGAGTCTCTAGCACAATTATAATTACTGGGGTTTATAAAGCCAGGTGAATGTCAGAGTTAATAATGCTTAGACTTTTCTGGAAGGGATGAGGCAGCTCCATTCTAATAGTCTATTGGACCAGCTTCATTTGGGGCCTTAAACCAAAGTAATACAAATATCTGTATCTTTTTACATCTGTCACTGTTTATTATTTGGTTTTCCATCTGGCCTGCTCTGAAGCAGGAGGGGAAGAGAGCACAGAGGGAAATCATGAGCTCTTTGGAGGAATAGTGCCAGATATTAAATCTATAAACAAAATAGATTGAACTGGAAAGAATGAGTCAGAGACAAAGGAAGCAGTAAAACCAGTGACTATCACCCTAGAAAATATCACCTGAAAGTGCTGGCAGAATCTTCCTGGTGTATTTGTGATTGTCCCTGTGGTGGATACCTTTAAATCCGATCAGCACAATTTGGTGCCTGAACTGCTTGTGTTTCACTGCTCTCTGTTGGGGTCCCTTTTCACTGTTTCCTCCTGTCTAGCCCTTATATCCATTTCTATAATGCCAGCTGATGACCCATGGTGAGATTTTTCTTTCCTCTGGTGATAAAGATCCTGTCACTCCAGGTTCCTGTTTCAGCAGAGCATGAAGAGAGTTATGCCAATTGATTGAGACCAAGCTGGAGTGAAATAAGGATTTTACCTGAGGGTCCATTAGTCTTCCTGCATCATGCCCCAGAGGGTCCTGAAAACTGGGAGTTATCCAAGTGCCTTGCCTTCTTGGGGTTAGCTTGTTTAGAGGTTGCAAACTGGCAGCCCCTAGGTTAGATGTATTTTATTTGGCCCACCCAGGGTTTGAAATTAGTTGTCAACATTTAAATATAGGGATATTTCCTGCTTCTCTTTTAAAAACTGGGAGAACACTTAATCTGCATCCGCTTCTGGAAACAATCAGCCGATGCTAACTGGGTCTCTACCCTTTAATGAAGTCATGAGCTCTCCATATCACTTTGCCACAGTCACATATCACATTGCCATTGCTGCACATGTTTATGTTGGCCACCATAGGCACTTGATTTTGTGTCCTCTGATCTATAGGAAAGAAAGGAACTAGTGTTTATTGAGTGCCTTTTATGAACGAACCACTGGATGTTGTAATTTGCATACATTACTTCATTTGATTTTTTTAAAAACCCAGTAAGATTTAATCTCCCTGCCTTTAGGGACCATGCTTGTTTCTTTTGCCACTGTGAGAGTGCCTAAGACTTGGTATAGTCGTAAGTAGGAGCTGAAAAGTATTTGCTGAATGAATGCGTGCATGAATGAGTAAACAAATGAATAAAGTATTTTTATCGTATTTTTGTAGGTGAGAAAACCAAGGCCCAGGGCAGTTAAGTAACCTGTTCAGAATCATATGGCCCATAGGGCTGACAGTTAGGATTCAAATGTGGGACTGTGCAACTCCAGAGGTCCAGTGTGGAGGAGAAGGGGAAAGACTGTGGGTCATTTCAGGGCTAAGTACACAGAAGACTCTTTGTAAGTCCTTGCAGAATTGATTGACAGTGTGCAAACATATTTTCATAAGTACAAGCTTCCAGAAGAGTGCATGTTTTTTAGCTTATGAAATTTGTCTAAAACCTACTGTGTATGGATACCTTCAGCTTTGGGATTATATAATATTGAGACTCTGCAGTAGAGGGTACGTGCCAATGGTTTGGCGTGTAATCAGGAGAGCAGAATATTTCTGTCTATAGTTGACTTGTGTTCCGTAAATGTGGTAACATTCCAAAGTTAATTTTCCTTGTATATCTAAGGAACTCCTTCCAGGGCTTATTTTTGTAAACTCCCTGCTGATGGTGCATGGTTACCACTATAGAGCGCAGAGCTGCATTCAGGAATGACTATAATTAAAAGTGCTTCTTTGTGGGAACCGGAGGCTGATTGAGGAAGCATGCCCCTGAAAATGAAGCCACTTGCGAAGAGAAGGGATTGGTCTGGCTGAAGGAAATGGGGAGGAGAGTAAGAATTTAATCTTATGACTTAGTTTTCATCCCAGTGCTGGTGATTTCCAAATTGGTCTATAATTTTGATGTCTTTCACACAAGCCTCATAACTCCAAAAATGACTAGGTATTTCTTACAGACCTCTTTCTACCATGATTCTAAAGCCAACATATCAATAACTGAACACATCACATTTTGCCCCTGAATCAGCCTTTCCTTCGGTGGCTATTTAGTCTTTCACCTACCAATCTCCAAACTTTGGAGTTTTCTACTACTATTTTTTATTTAGAATCTAAATATGCACACACTTTTCCATAAAATGGATCATCATCTTCCTTTTCTGCCCCATTCCCACCCAAGTGCAAGCCTCTATCACTTCAGACCTAGATTGCTAAAGTAGCTTCCTAGCGGGGCTCTCAGCTTCTAGGCTCTTTCCGCTTTAATATCACTGCACACTACTTCAAATTTATCTTACTCAAATCCTGTTTTCATGTCCCTTTCCACATTCCAAATCCATATTATCTTCTAGCGGCTTAGAGTAGCTTTTCCCAAAGTATGTTATGTGAAACTTTAGTTCCATGGTAGATTAATAGGTGTTAAGTAAAAACTGACATTGTGATCAAATGCCAGAATTGACAAAGTTATAAACCATTTCTTTCCTGCAGGATGATTCATAACTTTGAAGTATTCATATGCCTTAGTATGCAGTATTTTCCAAGACGTGAATTTTCAGAGAGCCTGTTTTGGTGGAGTATTTAATTGGCCTAGGTCTTCATAAACTACATTTTGTGTCTTAGTCTATTTTGGGTTGCTAAAACCACAAACTGGGTAACTTGTAAATAATTGAAATTTATTTGACTCATGGTTCTTGAGGCTGGAAAGTCTAAGAGCGTGGCACTGGCATCTGGTGAGGGCCTTCCTATTGCATTATCCCATGGCAGAAGGGGGAATGGTAAGCAAGCATGCAAGACACAGAGAGAAAATTAGGCCAAACTTATCCTTTTTATCAGGAACCCAATCCAGTAATAACAGTATTAATGTATTCATGAGGGATTCTTTAATCACCTGTTTAGCATCCTACATCTTAATCTCATCAAATTAAGACAGCATACCAAGATGCAAATGCCTGGTTGAAATGGATCAAATATTCCATCTGCACGTTAAACAAAAGCAGTTGTTATGCTTGTGCACATGGCAGGCCAGAGGCCCAGATTGTCCCCTTTCCACTAAGGACGTCCTCCAATCAACGAGGCGTGGGCTGCATGGTAGCTCTTTTCCAGGATTCTACAGCCTGGAATAATAAGTCATGCCAAGCTCTCTCTGCTATATCCCAAAGTCTGGCACTCTGTAGGTCAGCCCCAGAGGGCCATCCAGCCTCCATCTCCCAACACGAAGTTCACTTCATGTCTCTCACGACAGGGAGGAAACTTAGCATTCCTTGGAGACCTGAAGGGATGCGATGAGCTTAAGAATTTTCAAGAGCTTGTCAATCAGTCAGCCCTTGTTCATCCCCAAGTGGATGTGTGGTGGTATTGTGGTGGACCTTTACTAGGCACTCTGCTGAATAACTGGAGTGGCACTTGTGCTTTAGTCCATTTGGCTATCCCTTTCCCCCTGACATTTCATCAACCAGAGGAAAAAAAAAAATAAGACATCATAAAGCGAGAGAAGCCCCTTAAAGGTCTTTCAACTCTCACGTCTATTTAGATGCAATTGGAGCCCTGCAAGGAATACCAGATCAATTTAAAGCTTGAAATCAAATAGTTACAGGATTTAAATCCATATTTTGGTGGGTGACAGTTAATAAAAATGTAGATTAGATAAACCACATCTATTACAACCAACAGCAACGAGCTTTTCATGAGTTAAAAGAAAAACTCATGTCGGCCCCAGCCCTGAAGCTACCTGACCTGACAAAACTCTTTACACTCTATGTGTCAGAAAGAGAAAAAAATGGCAGTTGGAGTTTTAACCCAGACTGTAGGGCTGTGGCCAAGGCCAGTGGCCTATCTCTCAAAACAACTAGATGGGGTTCCAAAGGCTGGCCCCCGTGTCTAAGGGCCCTAGCAGCAACGGCCCTGTTAGCACAAGAAGCAAATAAACTAACCCTTAGGCAAAACCTGAATATAAAGGCCCCCCATGCTGTGGTAACTTTAATGACTACCAAAAGACATCATTGGTTAACAAATGCTAGACTAACCAAGTACGAAAGCTTGCTATGTGAAAATCCCCACATATCCATTGAAGTTTGCAGTGCCCTAAACCCCACCACCTTGCTCCTGGTATCAAAGAGCCCAGTTGAACATAACTGTGTAGAGGTGTTGGACTCAGTTTATTCTAGTAGGCCCAGCCTCCTAGACCATCCTTAAACATCAGTAGACTGTGAGCGGTATGTGGATGGGAGCAGCTTTGCCAACCCCTGCAAAGTGACTCTGAAGAAGACGACAAGCCCTAGTCACACCCGGAAGCTGACTGGTCCACGCACTGCTGAAACATGAGGAAACTCATCGCGGGACTCATTTTCCTTGAAATTTGGATTTGTACAATAAGGACTTCAACTGACGTTCCTCAGTCTAAGGACTGTTCCCAGTGTATACATCAAGTCACTGAAGTAGGACAAAAAATTGCTACAGTCCTATTATTTTATGGTTATTATAAGTGTACCAGGACTCTGAAAGAAACTTGTTTGTGTAATGCTATTCTATCCAAGGTGTGTAGCCCAGTCTCTAAATGTTATGTGTGTGGAAGAACTGTAATAGGAGATCAGTGGCCATAAGAAGCCTGAGAATTAGTGCCTACAGACCCAGTTGCTGATGAATTCCTGACCCTAAAGAATCACCCTGATCATTTCTAGGTTCTAAAAGTCTCAATTATTGGACAATATTATATTCTGGAATAGTTTAAACATTATCTGTGTAAAAGGAAAGAATTCACTCATTCTGTAGGATGACTTAGTTGGCTAGGGCAAAAACTGTATAATGGTACTACAAAAACAGTTACATGGTGGAGTTCAAACCGTACAGATACAAATCCATTCAGTAAATTTCCAAAGTTGCAGACTGTTTGGGCCCACCCAGAATCCCACCCGGACTGGATGGCCCCCACTGGGCTATACTGGATATGTAGACATAGAGCCTATGCTATGCTAAGCTGCCTGACCAGTGGACACGTAGTTGTGTTATTTGCACTATTAAACCGTCTGTCTTCCTACTGCCCATAAAAACAGGCGAACTCCTGGGCTTCCCTGTCTGTGCTTCCCGTGAAAAGCAAAATGTAGCCATAGGTAATTAAAAAGATGATGAATGGCCTCCTAAAAAAATCATACAATATTATAGGCCTGCCACTTAGGCACAAGATGGCCCATGGGGATACCGGACCCCCATTTACACGCTCAACTGAATCACACGGTTGCAAGCTGTTTTAGAAATCATCACTAATGGTAGGATTGTAAACTAGTTCAACCATTATGGAAAACAGTATGGCGATTCCTCAAGGATCTAGAACTAGATGTACCATATGACCCAGCCATCCCACTACTGGGTATATACCCAAAGGATTATAAATTATTCTACTACAAAGACACATGCACACATATGTTTATTGCGGCACTATTCACAATAGCAAAGACTTGGAATCAACCCAAATGTCCATCTGTGACAGACTGGATTAAGAAAATGTGGCACATATACACCATGGAATACTATGCAGCCATAAAAAAGGATGAGTTTGCGTCCTTTGTAGGGACATGGATGCAGCTGGAAACCATCATTCTTAGCAAACTATCACAAGAAGAGAAAACCAAACACCGCATGTTCTCACTCATAGGTGGGAACTGAACAATGAGATCACTTGGACTCGGGAAGGGGAACATCACACACTGGGGCCTATCATGGGGAGGGGGGAGGGGGGAGGGATTGCACTGGGGAGTTATACCTGATATAAATGATGAATTGATGGGTGCTGACGAGTTGATGGGTGCAGCACACCAATATGGCACAAGTATACATATGTAACAAACCTGCACGTTATGCACATGTACCCTAGAACTTAAAGTATAATAAAAAAAAAAAAAAAGAAATCATCACTAATAAAACTGATCAAGCCTTGACTATTCTGGCCCGGCAAGAAACTCAGATAAGAAATGCTATCTATCAAAATAGATTGGCTCTCGACTACTTGCTAGCAGCTGAAAGAGAGGTCTATAAGGAATTTAACTTTACTAATTGCTGTTTACACATAGATAATCAAAGGCAAGTAGTTAAA
The DNA here is from genome assembly GCF_000951035.1 of Colobus angolensis palliatus. Lineage (NCBI taxonomy): Eukaryota > Metazoa > Chordata > Mammalia > Primates > Cercopithecidae > Colobus > Colobus angolensis. The sequence goes on along the minus strand of NW_012116710.1, from coordinate 242,037 downwards.
GACATAGTTAGAAATATGACAAAACTGGCACATGTGCCTGTACAAGTGTAGCACAGATTCGACCCTGAAGCCATGTTTAGAAGGTGGTTCCCAGCACCAGGAGGATTTAAAACTCTTATAATAGCAGTTATAATAGTAATAGAAACCTGCTTACTGCTCCCTTGTTTGCTACCTGTACTTCTTCAAATGATAAAAAGCCTCATCGCTACCTCAGTTCACGAGAATGCGTCAACACAAGTGTACTATGTGAATCACTATCAGTCTATTGCACAAGAAGACATAAGTAGCGAAAATAAGAGTGAGAACTCCCACTAAATAAAAAGTGAGAGTCTCAAAGGGGGAAAATGAGGGAAGAGAGAGAGAGACCCTCTCATATTGTTTTATATTGTTTTATGCTCAGAAAAGGAAAGAGAAGCAAAACTAAAGGCAGATAGCCCGGTGTCTAGGAACCAGACCCGAAACCAGGCCTGGGACTGCCTGACCTAAGCCTGGTAGTTAAAATTCGACCCCTAACCTAGCAACTGATGTTACCTATAGATTCCAGACATTGTATGGAAAGACATTGTGAAACCTCCCATTCTGTTCTGTTTCACTGTGACCACTGGTGCTTGCCGCCCCTGTCATGTACCCCCTGGCTTACTCAATCGATCACGGCCCTCTCACGTGGACCCCTTTAGAGTCGTGAGCCCTTAAAAGGGACAGAAGTTGAGCACCTGAAGAGCTCAGATTTTAAGATGCTAGCCTGCCGATGCTCCCAGCTGATTAAAGCCATTCCCTTCACTATCTCGGTGTCTGAGGGGTTTTGTCCGTGGCTTGTCCTGCTACACTAGTATAACACATATCACACTGTATTATATTTTTCATGTGTCTCTCTACTGCCTCAGCCCTTGGGTGCTCTAGTTTCAGGAATCATGGATTTCCTGTTTATTTCCAATCTCTCTAGCACAGGACCTGGCTGAATAAATGACAATTGAATAGAATTGAAATTGAATTACACAGTTGCAAGGTACATTCAATCACATTCTTGTTTAAATTTTTTAAAAAAGCTTTATTTTGAAATAATTATAGATTCACAGGAAGTTGCAAAAACAAAATAAATCAACATTCACACACACATTCTAGTTTGACTCTTACAGCAATCATCCTGTGAAGTATTAGTGTTGGTATCATGTTAAATGGTATTAATAAATATTAAAATATTAAAATATGAGGAAACAGAGGCTCAGTATCCTGAGAATTTCTTTGCAGTTGGTGATGCTAAAGGGATGTTTGTGAGGTGATTGCTATTCCTTGCATTTCTTTACCATTTCTGCCATGTTTTCTTCTTGAAGACAGAGCCCAAGTTTTATCCCAGTATGAGGCATAGCAGGTGGGACACACTCAATAATTGTTGATTTGAATTTAATTTTCACTTATATATGTTAGAAGTTATGTTGAGTACCATTCTAGGGAAATGTTTAAAATTGCTTATGATTAAGTCTACCATATGTACCCTCATTCTTTTATTACAGATCGGATGCTTACAGAGAGAGAGAAAGAGAGGGAGAGAGAGTGGGAGAAAGAAAGAAAGGGAGAGAGAGAAATCTTTGAGAAAAGAAAGACATGGGAAATTGCTAGGTAACCCAACCCTGTCTGAAGAGAGAATTGTTTCTTTGTGCCACCACTGGAGAAATGCAGGACTGTTATGTGAGGAGCAGTTTTGCTTTTTGTGTATCAGGTAAGGCAGAAAGGAGAGGAGTAAGGTTCAAGACAAGAAGGAATTAGAAGGGGCCAAGTGATTGAAATCAACAAAGGGAACAGACCAAGAAATATGAGAAATCGAGAGGAAGGAAAGGCTGAGAGGGTGTAATGTTGATAGCATTTTAAAGGGAGTAGGGAATGCAAAGTGACCTGCTGTGAAGGAGCCCTAAGATACCATCTGAATTCTTTTTCCTGTGAGATACTTTCTCTTGAAAAGGATTCTCAGCATCCAACCCTAAACACCACTACAGCATTTTTTGGGTGTAGTTACTTTTAACAAGTTACATAGCTTTGTACCAGGGAGTCTGATGGCTTTATCATTGTTTGCATTCTTCCTTTCCAAGGGTAATAACAAGCTTTAAAAAGTAGACTATAATTTCAATTTAATAATTTGATTAATCTTTGATAATATTCTGGTTTTTATAAAACTAAAATATGCTGAGTCATTCTGTCAAGAAGCTAGGGTAATTTTTTCCCCTGCCATTGTGGTTGTGAATGTTGGTAAGGAATTACCTATATGCAAGAAACATCTCTTGGTATAGTGGGTTCCATATCATGTTTTAAGCTAATATGATTTTCTAGTGTGGAGCCACTTGAGTCTGAATAAAAATGACAGCTACGGGAACAAATTGTCATATTCTCCTTGCAGCAAGTTCCATTTGCTCACGAATCTGTTATTATTGAAGAAGCGTTTAGTTGTAGGTAAATGACCCTTGCTTTCTGTCTTTAATTGAAACTCAGCCTGCCACAGTTAATATGTTTCATGAGTCAGTAAAGATTGGAAGAAAATCCTAATGTGTTTTTAAAAGCAAAGGAAAAAAATTAATTGGTTTCAGCACACATTTTTCTATGCAAACAGTTCCTTGCTTTTATATAGAAAAAACTCTCTTGACATTCTTTTTTTTGCATAATCTTCTGCACTGTCTCATCAGTATCTGTTCAGTTGCCCATAGTTGTGTTTTGAGAAGAAGAAACCTTTGGTCTATTTGGAAGGGAGTGTGAGACCTATAATCACTCTCTAACCATGGAATTTGGGCTTGATCTGTATACTAGGAGAGGAGATACAAGATAACCTCACTGAGGCTGGGGGCAGTGGCTCATGCCTGCAATCCCAGCACTTTGGAAGGCCAAGGCAGGTGGATCACTTTAGGTTAGGAGTTCAAGGTCAGCTTGGCCAACATGGTGAAACCCTATCACTACTAAAAATACAAAAATTAGTTAGGTGTGGTGGTGCACACCTGTAATCCCAGCTACTCGGGAGGCCGAGGCACGAGAATTGTTTGAACCTGGGAGGCGAGTTTGCAATGAGCCAGGATGCCACCACTGCACTCCAGCCTGTGTGACAGAGTAAGATTCCATCTCAAAATAATAATAATAGTAATAACCTCAATGAAAGGGCTTGTACCACATTGAATAACTTTAATATTTCTTCATAGCATTGGCCCAGCATAGGCACCTCAATGACTTGAGATCCTTTCATTTTGTAAATTCAAGTTGTATCAATTAGCTATAGCTCTATAACAGATAATCCCACAACTTAGTGGCTTAATTAACAACAGTGTATTACTTTTCACTATATATATATTTTTTTGAGATAGAGTCTTGCTCTGTCACCCAGCTAGAGTGCAGTGGCGCGATGTCAGCTCACTGCAACCTCTGCCGCCTGGGTTCAAGCGATTCTCCTGCCTCAGCCTCCCAAGTAGTTGGGATTACAGGTGCCCACCACCGCGCCCGGCTAATTTTTGTATTTTTAGTAGAGACGGGGTTTCACCATCTCAGCCTCAGGTGATCTACCTGCCTCGGCCTCCCAAAGTGCTGGGATTACAGACGTGAGCCACCGTGCCTGGCTACTTTTCACTATTTTATGGGGTTTCTGGCTGGTTTTTCTGCTAATTTTGTCTGGGCTCAATTATATGGGTTCATTCATTTGGAAGGTTGTCTGTTAGGGGCTGGGTTCATTTGGTATAACAGGAATGTCTAGGCCTCTCTCCATATGGTATTTCATTTTGGGCTTGTTCACACCATGGTGGTCTTGGGCAGGGGCTTCTGAGAATATGAGAGTGAAATCTGCAAGTCCTCTACAACTTATGCAATGTCATTTCTGCCATGTTCTGTCAGTCAGAGCAAGTCTCGAGGCCAACTCAGATTTGAGGAATGGGGAATATACCTCTTGAAAGAAGGAGCTCCAAAACCTTGTGGCCAAGTTTTTTTAGTCTACCATATGACTAGTTATCTAGGAGAGAATTATTAGGATATATGGGGCTGGGGTGGGTGGTCATATCTGGGTTTTCAGTCTCACATAGTTGCCATCTGAGCCAGCTAATTCAGCTGAGTCTAGTATTTATGAGGGTAGCTGGTTCTGTGCGTGCATGCATATATAATTGCGTTCCAAAGTCAGTCCCCATCATATGGCTCCAAGCTTCATCTCTTCATCTTTAAAGTAGGAATGGTAATAGTGCCTCTTACATAAATTGTGAGAATGTAAGAGGGAATGTGTAGAAAGTGCTTCGCAGTTCCTGGCACTTGGTAGGTATTCAAATGAATGATAGCTAATTTTACTTTTAAATTTTCTTATTTTAAATTCTTAGCTATTTGTGTGTGTTTGTTTTATAAGCAATCCACATTCCTTGCAGAAAAGTTGGAAAATACGGAAAAGCAGAAAGAGAAAAAAAAGCTAATTTCAAGTTACTCAATATCTTACTGCCCAGATTTAGTTACTATCAATCTTTTGGTGAAATCCATTTATAGTTGTTAAAACAAACTAAATGTAGTCTGAGAAGGACTCTGTACTTCTATATTTGAGTCCTTTTGGATGAACTGTAACCTAGCTTAATAGTCAGACAAAATTGAAAACCTAACTTAGTAGTATGTGCCTGTAACAATAGCTGAGTGTTGGCCAATCCCAGCAGCCATAATTTAACCACTCATTGACTGCTGAATGTTCAAACTCCATTCAAATAAGGCAAATGCTGAACTATAACGAATCTCACTGTTTCTGTACCTCACTTCTGTTTCCTGTACGTCACTTTGCCTTTTTTATCTATAAATTTGTTCTGACCACAAGCCACCCATGGAGTCTCTGTGAGTCCACTGTGATTCTGGGGGCTGCCTGATTCACAAATCATTCATTGCTCAATTAAACTCCTTTAAATTTAATTTGGCTGAAGCTTTTCTTTTATCAGATGATGTCAGAAGTGGGATCTGAAGTGGAGCTTCCAGTGACCCCCAGGAGCGCTGAGTGAACATGCAAGGTACCTGTAGGACCCACTTGTGTCCACTGATGTCTCAGAGTGGCTGGGGATCGTGGGTAGGCTCCCTCTCGGATTTTGGAGCTCCACGGATTTGTGTTTTAAGCTCTCCGAGTTTCTTTGAGCAAATTTCTGATCAAACTGGGTTTGGAGTCACAACAGAAACTGGACTGGGTCCAGGAACGGATTTGATCTGCGAATTAACTGGCTTAGATGCAAGTTAGAGGATGCTCATATCTGACTGGGTTAGAAAGGAACTGGTAGTAAGCAGTAATATTGCAGGGGTTATGAAATTTGGCTTTTGGAAATTCACAGGGATTTTTGTGTTCCACCCCTTTGTTTCATTTTTCTTACACACTTAGGTAGGAAAAATCATTGGCTAAGTTATCTAAGAAAATCTGAGTAAAGTCAATATTTTAGGTAAAAATGGGATCCTTAATTTCTGGAAAACTGAGTTCCTTCTGGCTTATACATTAGGCCTGGGAGGCAGCGAGGTCTTACCGAAACGGCAAAATCTTACTAAAGATAAGTTGCAGTGGAACATCCCGAATGAACAATAATGCATTGAAGTTCATTTAAAAATGAGGGCTTTTGGTAAAGTCCCTTTTGGCTAAGAATGGGTTTGGCACTGTGGAATGTCAACTGCTCTTCTCTTTGGAATAATCTGCCTTGCAGTCTTTGCTGATGGCTGTGGGTGACAGGATTAGGCATATACAGGATCGTGGGACATGGGGAGCTTTTTCCTCCCACCCAAAAAAGGGGAAACTTGAGAGCTGATGGGACTGCTGCTAACACGTGGCCACCTGAACTTTTCAGTGTTGCTGAAATGAATGGGTCTTGCTCTGGCATCCCTGAGCTCTTCACTTTCCACACTCTGCCACAGGCAATACTTGCTTTCTTCTTCTTTTCCTTTCCTATCTTTTGTGTTATTCAGGGTGACCATCTTAGCCAGAGACCATATGTTGAAATTTCTAGTCAGAAGTTGGATTAAAGATGAGGGGCCCATCTGAGGGCAAATTTAAGCCTTGCTGGTTTGATATTGGGTGCTAAGCAGAGTGGCTAATGTCTATGTTTTATCACACATATTTTGCTATGGCCAGAATAAGAAAAGATCATTTTCCTTTATGATGTGGCTTGGCCCCCAGTGCAATGGTACAGCAAGCTGGTCACTGGGGCCCCTCAGGGAAAGGGAACCCAGAAGCCTGGCATGCTGGTAAAAGGGTAAGAATTTCTTACCAGTCAGATTTTCTGGCTTCTCTCTCTCTGTGCAAATGGTTGAATGAGTGGTAAAAATCACTGTTTATCTCCTTTGTAAAGTTTTAATTAATGCAAAAAAGAATTCTGAGGCTAGTCTTAAGCCAATGTATTTTGTGCTGTGAATTCATTTTTCTGTGTCGAGGGGAACCTTAGGATAAAACATGGGCTTAGGACCCCATAAGCTAGCTGATCAAGATGGCCCAACAAGCTGGTCCGTAACAAACTTTGCTGCAGGTCCCTGAAACAAACAAACAAAAAAACTGGATGGGGTCTCCATCTTGTTTTATGTCCTTGGGAGCTTGACCTTGTAAGCATGTACTAAGTACTTTCTCTTAGTTTCTGCCTTCCAGAGAACAGGAATTTTAGGGTTTATGTCATAATTAGCTCTAAAAATTATCTTGAGTAGTTAAAAGCCTTTGCAAGTTCAAAATTAACTACCCCAGATTCCCTCTGGGAAGAGCAGTAGAGACTGCCCCATGCTGTAGCTCAGTAGCTAAGGTTTTGCTCTTTCACACTGGTGTTTAGGGTTTGAGCTCCTGGTTGGGAAGTAAGTCCTTTCTGGTTTAACATCTGCATGACCTTGTCTATTCTCTTTTCTTCCATAGACTATTTTAAATTTTCCTTTCTCTGAGCACCTGGGAGGTTACCTTTGGTAAAGTTCAGAAGCCAGAAATACCAGCTGTTTGGCCTGGCTAAAATTGGGTACTAAGAAGTTTTAAAAGGACTTTATTTAAAAGTGCTATGGTTAAAAGTCAGCTTAATTAAAAATGGATATTCAAGCTCTAACAGCCTGGACTCCTTGGGAAAAACAGGAGGCACTAGAGACCCCCATCCTGTCCCTCTTCTTCCAAGGACTCCACCATAAAGCCAATAACCAATTAAGAAACTTAAAATGTGGCAAATGAAAAATCTTACAACTACTGTAGTAATCTTCTGTCTCTGTGTGTAATTACATATGTGTTGTGTGTATATATAAAATAACTAATGGCTTAAACAAACATAAGTGCTTAAATCAAGTATTTTGAAAGCAAAAAAAATGTAATGCCTTTAGTTCATGTAACTTTAGTAATCTCTGGGAAATAAAAACAGCTTTAAAGATTATCAATAAAATAAAGACATTTTATCTAAATTATGCAGGTCAGATACTAGGTTTTTAAAATGCCTTAAGGTCATAAATGCTTTGACTTTTGAAAATTGTTCAATTTATTTTGGAGACCTTAAATTCTTTTCTTTTCTTTTTTTTTTGAGATGGAATCTGGCTCTGTCACCCAGGCTGGAGTGCTGTGGCACGATCTCCGCTTACTGCAAGCTCCACCTCCTGGGTTCACGCCATTCTCCTGCCTCAGCCTCCCGAGTAGCTGGGACTGCAGGTGCCCGCCACCTCGCCCAGTTAATTTTTTGTATTTTTAGTAGAGACGGAGTTTCACCACGTTAGCCAGGATGGTCTTGATCTTCTGACCTCGTGATCCACCCACCTTGGCCTCCCAAAGTGCTGGGATTACAGGCGTGAACCACTGTGCCTGGCCCAAAAGGGGGAATTTTTTTAAACAAAATTATGGGAGGCCATTATTTTGGACTGAGCTCTTGTGCTAGGCCCTGACAAACCAAACCAAACTAAAATGGAGTCACTCGTGCTAAATGTGGCATAATCAAACTAAGGCTTTAAGGAAACAGATCCTACAAGAGATCAGGTTTTGTCTTTTTCCTGTAAACAGGATGTTCCAGCATAGGGAGGTACCTTCTACTCAGTCTGTATTCTTTCCTTGAAAAACCCACTGCTCTACTGTTTCCCAGTGGGTTTCAAAACCACATAAATACATTTATATTAGTGATAGTAGTATCAATGACTGAGGTTTTGGTCAATCTCTCAAAATTGAGAAAATGACCAAAAGGGGGGAATTGTTAAAGCAAACTGAATGTGGCCTTAGAAGGACTCTGTACTTCTATGTTTGAGTCCTTGTGGATGAACTCTAACCTACCTTAATAGTCAGACAAAATTGAAAACCTAACTTAGTAGTATGCGCCTGTAACAATAGTTGAGTGTTGGCCAATCCCAGTGGCCATACTTGAACCACTCACAGACTGCTGAATGTTCAGACTCCATTCAAATAAAACAAACTCTGAACTGTAACCAATCTCACTGTTTCTGTACCTCACTTCTGATTCCTGTACGTCAGATTACCTTTTTGGTCTATAAATTTGTTCTGACCATGAGGCACCCTGGAATCTCCGTGAATCTGCTGTGATTCTGGGTGCTGCCCAATTCGCAAATCGTTCATTGCTCAATTAAACTATTTAAAATTTAATTCAACTGAAGTTTTTCTTTTATCATAGTTTAAACCTTTTTTCAGTGCATATGCATGTATGAATAAGTGTGTGTGTGTGTGTGTGTGTTAGATAGACGGAGAGAGACATTTGTATTTGTAGTTAGATACATTATTTATAAAATTTAATAAAGAAGAAAACCAGAACTGTTCATTACTCTTTATTATCTGTACCTTCTCATCCCAGGATTTGTTTAGGGCACAGAGACTGCATTGTTAAGTAGTATCTGATTCGCAGCCTACCATTTTAGTTTTCCCTGGATCCCAGAGATCAAGGCACCAGCTCATACCTGCTACTGGACCTGAATCTTCCAGAGTGAGTTTAGAAAACTCTAGGCCCTTGAGATGTTCTGAGAAAGAAGAGTTCCTTGTCAAATAAATTAGAGAAATGCTGCATATTCCCTGCCAGTCTTTGAGAATCACAGATACCAATTGGCATATTCAAGGCTCTGATATGTCATGTGGTAAAGAATCTTATTTCACTTTAACAGTATTTTCCAAATTTAAGTGAAGTCTTCCTTTAATTTTATTTTGAAAAGTAATACACAGTAAAATTAGCTTTTTTTGGTGTATAGTTCCATAAAATTGCACACATACATAGATTCATGTAATGACCACCACAGTCAAGATACAGAACAGTTTCATTCCGCCCCAAAACTCCTTGTACTGTCCCCCTATAGTCAGCACCCCCCTGTTTCTACCTCTGGCAACTATGAATGTGTTCTCTATCACAATAGTTTTCTTTTTTTCCAAGAATGTCATATTTTGGACATATAGATGGAATCATACACTATGTAGTCTTTGTAACTATCTTTTTTTAACTCAGGGAATGCCTTCGGGACATGTCTGTGTTGTATGTATGAATAGTTAGGTCTTTTTTGTTGCTCAATCATATTCCATGGTGTGAATATACCAAAATTTACTTACCCTGTTGAAGGATATTTCTAGGCTTTGGTGAGTATGAATAGAGCTGCTAGAAACATTCATGTACAGGTGTTTGTGTGAACTTAAATTTTCACTTCTCTGAGGAATGGGATTGTTGGGCCATATGGTAAGTGTATGTAAACAAACTATTTTTTACTTGTTTTAATCTATTAAGATGGTGGTTCCCAACTTTTATGGTACCAGGGACTGGTTTTGTGGAAGACAATTTTTCCATGGATGGTGGGGGGTGGCGGGGAGATGGTCTCAGGATGAAGCTGTTCCACCCTAGATCATCAGGCATTAGGTTCTCGCAAGGAGCACGCAACCTGCATCCCTTGCATGTGCAGTTCACAATAGGGTTCACAGTCCTGTGATAATCTAATGCCACGCGTATCTAATAGGAGGTGGAGCTCAGGTGGTAACGCTCCCTTACCCACCACTCTTCTCCTGCTGTGCAGCCCTGTTGCTAATAGGCCACGGGGACCAATACCAGTTCGCCGTCCAGGGGATTATAGATGTGAGCCATGGCACCTGGCCCTGGCTTTATTTTCAAAACCTTTAAGCCCTCAGGGGACTATTGAGGGCACCTGCACATGGCCAAAATAAGTGAGGGTAAGGGGGTTGAAGAAAGAGAGTCTCCCTCAGACTAGCAAAGATTCCACTGCTCTGGGCAGAGAAAGGGGGTAGCAGGGGGAAGGAGGAAAGAGGAGGTGTGATGAAAGCAGAGATACAGCCAGCCCCAGTGAGAGGGGCCCTGTGCCCTGCTTTCTGGGTGGAGCGTTGGGGAGCAGAAAGGACATGACTGGGTAGTAAGCCAGTAGATTCTGGGTTCCCATTGTGGCCCAGAAAGGGTGCTGGGCTGGAAGTGAGGGACATATCGGTGGTAATGAGTGAGGACTGGTGCCTATGGGCCAGACAAGGTGATGAAATTGTCTAACAATTTCAACAGGCAACTGCATGGATAGACATCAGCAAGGACCAGAATACACCCCTGTGCCTCCCATGATTCTCCATAAACACCCAGAACCTGGAGGCATTCCCTGAAAGTGGGCAGAAGATTTCAAATTAGCTGAGGTTACATATTTGCCACTCTGGTCAGATAGGGGCTAAAAATGAAATTGAAATATTGTATTTTGTGTACAACTATGCAGTAGATTGAGAACCATAACCAGCACCTGTAGAAAGCATATAGCCTGTGTCCATAGGTGGGCACCACAATATGTTTACTGAGTCTGAATCCAGATGTTGTTGAGCCTTTGAATATGTCCAATGTCTTGCTTGATGTGTGAGGCCTGATAGAGTCACTCCCTGTATCAGTGGTTTTCAAGTGTGGTCCCTGGACCAGCAGCATCAGCATCAGAGGGAACTTGTTAGAAATGTACATTCTCAGGCCTTGTCCTGGAGTGACTGAATTGGAAAGTGTCTCCGGTCTTTCTGATGCATACTAGAGTGAGAACCTCCCTTCTGCATCACTTATGTTTTCTCTTCTTACACTCTCAGTTTCTCAGACTTATTCTCAGATTTAAATAGCCAACTTACTGATTGACACTTGACCAACTTTAGCTTTGGGCCGGCCACACATTTTAAGCTTTTACTATGAAGACAGGAGAGAGCTTCTGATTTTACCCAGAGATTTCGGCATAGCTATCCCAGTTTCATTGAGGATCTAGTTTCTGGAAGGAAAACAGTGAGATGGGAAGAAGACCCTTTAGTAATGAGAAGGAATTGCAGGCAAACATGATCTTAAAAACCTTTACCAAATCTCCATGGAGCTGGTAAACTTCAGAGGGAATGATTTTGTAGCCAGGCCAGCTCCTAGGGAAATTTATGGCCGAAACATTTCCCTGTTTCTGGGTCAGGAAGTGATAGCACACAGATGGAATTTACAATGGGAGCGTGAATGGAGTCTACGTTAGCCGGTGGCCCCTCCAAGGCTGCAGAGCAAAGGCCCTTTTTACTGGCTCTATTCACATATAATGAGTGCTCCCCAGGCTCTCGGAAGAACGCGGCTGCTGGCTGGCCCCTTTTTTCTTTTTCCTCGACTGCTTTCGCTTTTCAGAGTGCTGCCCTGTTGCCGTCCACTTGGGATTGGTGTGAGCCTTGATTTGGCAGGAGAAAGGAAGAAGTACACGATGGCCTACAAAATTGAATTGCTCTGCCTCCCTGGCCCCTTTCCTTGAATAATAGGCCTTTGTGCTTTGAAATGCAGGGAAGTCCCAGTTTCTCAGGCTTTTAAAAAACTCAGACCTTCTTCCAACCTCCTCTCCCGCCTTAAGATGCTTAGCAGGGAGTAGTTAAGGGGGGCAGAACAATTGTTAAATCAACTATTTCTTTAATGTTAGAAATTGCTTGGGTAGTTGGTTTCTAAACAATGTATGTGATGCATTCCTTCAGATGGACAAAAATATTGGCTCAACTTAAAAATCCAGCTTAAAAAATTATATGAGAAATTGCTATATTAATTTTTTTTTTTTTTGAGATGGAGTCTCAATCTGTCACCAGGCTGGAGTGCAGTGGTGTGATCTCGGCTCACTGCAACCTCTGCCTCCTAGGTTCAAGCCATTCTCCTGCCTCAGCCTCTTGAGTAGCTGGGACTACAGGTGTGCGCCACCACGTCCAGCTAATTTTTTTGTATTTTTAGTAGAGATGGAGTTTCACCATGTTGGCCAGGATGATCCCAGTCTCCCCACCTTGTGATCTGCCCGCCTGGGCCTCCCAATGTGCTGGGATTACAGGCATGAGCCACCGCGCCTAGCATTTTTTTTTAAACCAACAAGGCTGGGTGTGGTGGCTCACACCTGTAATCCCAGCACTTTGGGAGGCCAAGGCGGGTGGATCTCTTGAGGCCAGGAGTTCAAGACCCCCTGGACATGGTGAAACCTGGTCTCCACTGAAAATACAAAAATTAGCCAGGTGTGGTGCTGTGTGCCTGTCATCCAGCAACTTGGATGGCTGAGGCATAAGAACTTCTTGAACCCAAGAGACGGAGGTTCCAATGAGCTGAGATCGTGCCACTGCACTCCAGCCTGGGTGACAGAGGGACACTCTGTCTCAAAAAAATAAAATAAAATAAAATAATAAAAAATAAATAAATACAATAAAATATTAAAATATTCAACAAAACCAAGCAGTGTTTGACTCTAGCCTGTGACCCACTTTCATGAAGTATTTGACAGAGTAAAATTGCATTGCCAAAGAGGAATTTGGGCTTTGCGGTCTATTGAAATAGGTTTTTGATACTAAATATAGTTTAAGTAATTCATCTCTGTTTTCCCTTCCCTAATTTTATCCTGCATTTTCTGTTCTTTTAAAGGTGTGTGTTAATTGCATTGCATTCTTTTTTTTAATCTCGAAAGCAAATTTTGTTGAAAAATCATTATCATTTAGGCGTTCCCATTTTCAATGGTTTAAGTGTATTTTGTATATCTTTAATTTTCGTTTCACCATAAAAGATACGATTTCACTACATGTATTTGAATTTTGTACAGTGTGGCAGAAGATGGAAAACATTCTTCCATCAAGGACTGTTACTGAACTCTTTGGCTGAGTTACTCAAGGTCTTGCTATAAAACTGTAAACTTCACATAAGAGGTTATTGTCTCCCATTCCCAGCTGCCATTACCCTTCCTTTCGTTTCAAGCCCAGATTTGTGTTTTCTCCTTGTCTCAGTCCACGTGCTCTCTGTGAGGTTCCACTCACAGCTCCAGGACTGGAAGACATGACCCTCACCTGGCCAATCAAATGATCAAGTCCTCTTCCCAGGATGGGGAAGGGAGGCCAAGCAGTGATTGGTTTAAGGAGGGGGGCCGTGGTCCAGCCATAGCCTGTGAAATGCAGCGGGACTTTTCTGGGATTGGTGGGAGAGAGGCAGGGGCCCTCTTTCCACCCAAGCTTCAATCTGGGAAAAGGTTGGGTGGGAGGTGCAGCAGCCCAGTTGAAAGCCTTAAGCTGCTGGCAGAGGTTGGGAGCCTTGGAAGAGCCTGGGGCTGAATGAAGCCAGCCCAGCTGAAGATAGACTGGAGAGGTGGAAACATAGTCCTGATGATATCATTTGAACCCTGGTGTGAGGCCAGGCCTGCCAGACCAGCCTGACCAGTATAGTTTTTTGAGCCAATAAATCTCCATAGTGCTTATGCCAATTTAGTTGGGTTTCCTGTTACTTTCAATTTAAGAGACTTTTTGATAACACTTGTCATGCCAAGGCTGGTCTGGAGTTCAAATGTGCTGGGAATTTGCCAAGATGAGGCTCCAGGCACTGAGAATGAAGCTGAAGTCTGGTTATCAGAACCTGGGCTCCAGTGCCAGGTCCCCTCCCTGGCCTCTGCCCAGAGAAGGAGTGCCCCGTTGCTGGTTTCTGTAGAGGGGTGCTGAAGCTGCCTACAGCCTTGCTTTCCCGGGTCAAGTCTGTTCTGAGAACTGCGAGCAGGACTGGACTTGCAGCCCTCCAGCATTGGGGAGAGGAGGGCAGGCTGGACACATATTGTGAGGGGACTATAGCAAGACAAAAAACCCACCTGGTATTACATCTCTTTCATTACAGGGACTTTTCCCCGCTCTCTTTCTCAGTTTGCCCATGAGAGCAGGGAATATGTCTACTTTGGGTCTCTGTCCCGAACATTCTTTTCTTTTTCTTCCTCTTCTCCTTCTGCTTCCCTCTTCTTCCTTCTTTCTTCTTTCTTCTTCCTCCTGTCTCCCATCTCCCATCTCCCTTCTCTCTTCTCTCTTCTTTATTCTTCGAGACAGGGTCTCCCTGTGTTGCCCAGGCTGGTCTCAAACCCACTTGCTCAAGTGATACTCTCACCTTGGCTTCCCAAAGTGTTGGAATTACAGACATGAGCCACCACACCTGCCCTGGAACATCTTCTCACCCTGTTGTGGTCTGCCTGACTTCCACAACTGGATTGGACATCTCTCCTCAGTATTCTCCTATATGTCTCTTATATGTGTCCCGTATTTTTATTCATTCATTCAATAACTATTTATCAAGTGCTATTCCAGGCACTGGTGGTACAGCAGTGAACAAGACAGACAAAAGTCTCTGCCCTAAAGGAGTTATGTTCTAATAGGCACATGTATATAATAAACAAAATAAATTATAAGCTATTTTCTTTTTCTTTTTAGATGGAGTCTCACTCTGTCATTTAGCCTGGAGTGCAGTGGCATGATCTCGGCTCACTGCAACCTCCGCCTCCTGGGTTTGAGCAATTCTCCCACCTCAGCCTCCCATGTAGCTGGGACTGCAGGCACATGCCACCATACCGGCTAATTTTTGTATTTTAGTAGAGATGGGGTTTCGCCCTATTGGCCAGGCTGGTCTCGAACTCCTGGAGTTCCTCAGGTGATCTGTCCTCCTCAGCCTCCCAAAATGCTGGGATTATAGGCGTGAGCCACCATGCTGGCCAATTATGAGCTATTTTCTTTTTTTCTTTTTTTTTTTTAGACACAGAGTCTTGCTCTGTTTCCCAGGCTGGAGTGCAGTGGTGCAATCTCGGCTCACTGCAACCTCTGCCTCCCAGGTTCAAGCAATTCTCCTGCCTCAGCCTCTTGAGTACCTGGGATTACAGGTGTGGCTTTTGTTTTTGTATTTTTAGTAGAGGTGGAGTTTCGCTATGTTGACCAGACTGGTCTCGAACTCCTGACCTCAAGTGATCTGCCCACCTCGGCCTCCCAAAGTGCTGGGATTACAGGTGTGGGCCACCACGCTCAGCCAACTATGAGCTACTTTCAAAATAGATAGGTGTAAAGGGGGAAAACAGAGGATAGGAACTGACAGGGAAAGTGCTTGTAATTTTTAATGGACTTGGAAGTGAAGACTTCATTGAGAAAGTGGCATTTAAGCAAGACTTGAAGAAGCTGAGTGACAGTGCCACATGGGTATGTAGGGAGGGAGAAAGCTTTCCAGGTGAATGCAACAGCAAGTGCAAAGGCCCTTAGGTGGGGGCTTAGTGTTTGAGCAAGGATGCCGGTTTGGGAGGAGTGGAGTAAGCACCTGGGAGAGGAGTGTGGCTGGGGACTTGGGTAGACTGCAGATCACCCCCAGCCTTGAAGATGGGGAGCAATGGAGGCTTTTCAGGAGAGGAGGAACATGACGTATGTTTTTCATTTTATTTATTTATTTTTAGAGACAAAGTCTCACTCTGTCACCCAGGCTGTAGTACAGTGGCACAAACATAGCTCACTGTAACCTTGAACTCCCGGACTCAAGTGATCCTCCTGCCTCAGTCTCCTGAATAGCTAGGACTGCATGTGGGTGTCACCACACCTGGCTAATTTTTTTTAATTTTAATTTTTTGAAGAGACAGGGTCTTGCTATGTTGCCCAGGCTAGTCTCCAACTTCTGGCCTCCAGCAATCCTCCCACCTCAGCCCCCCAAAAGGCTGGGATTACAGGTGTGAATCACTGTGCCCAGCCTTGTCTATTTTTTTTTTTTTTTTGAGACAGAGTCTCGCTTTGTTGCCCAAACTGGAGTGCAGTGGCTGGATCTCAGCTCACTGCAAGCTCTGCCTTTTGGGTTTATGCCATTCTCCTGCCTCAGCCTCCCGGGTAGCTGGGACTACAGGTGCCCGCCACCTCACCCGTCTAGTTTTTTTGTATTTTTTAGTAGAGATGGGGTTTCACCAGGTTAGCCAGGATGGTTTCGATCTCCTGACCTTGTGATCCGCCCGTCTTGGCCTCCCAAGGTGCTGGGATTACAAGCTTGAGCCACCGCGCCCGGCCTGCCTTGTCTATTTTAAAAGAGCCTTTGGCTACTCAGTTGAGGATGAACTGTTAAATAATCTCTGTCCCATGCTAATCAGTTCATTTCATAACAGCAGAGACTCTAATTGTGTTGTTCACGACTGCTTCCAGTGACCTACCCAATGTCTGGCTCTGTGAGTTTGTTGAATGAACAAAAGAAGGCCTGAGCATGTGGCTAGACACAGAGATATTCTCTGTCATTGCATGACAGATGTCAAAAATTGAATCTCAGCCAGGTGTGGTGGCTCACACCTGTAATCCCAGCACTTTGGGTGGCTGAGGCGGGCAAATCACTTGAGGTTGGGAGTTCGAGACCAGCGTGGCCAACAAGGTGAAACTCTGTCTCTACTAAAAATACAAAAATTAGCCGGGCGTGGTGGTGGGTGCCTGTAGTCCCAGCTACCTGGGAGGCTGAGGTGGGAGAATCACTTGAATCCGGGAGGTGGAGGTTGCAGTGAGCCAAGATCGCACCATTGTACTTCAGCCTGGGTGACAGAGCAAGACTCTGTCTCAAAAAACCAACCAACAAACAAAAACCAACAAAAAAACCCCAAAGAACAAAAACAAAAATTGAATCTCAGCTAATTATCAATTTTTCAGAGTAATGAAAGAAAGCTGTGGTCCTTGTGACCTGTATGCACAGACGATTGTGCAGATTAGATATAAAAGTTATAACATTTGCGAAACGTTCAGTTACTAGTCCAGCTGAACTCTATGCATTGGCAAGTGGATGCATTAGCACACATGTAAATTATTTTAGAAATAGTAGAGTGTTACAGTTACTCTCTGTTCAATCCTATCAGCAGAGATTTGACACAGAAAATATTTCTGGTATTACAGTAGGGTAGGTTATGGCAATGCATGAGTGCTCCCTGACCCTACCCCTACATCCCCCAACCCCAGCGTCATTAATTTTAGGAAACCCTTTATAGCAGGGGAAGACAACCTGTGGTCTGCAGGCCAAATGCAGCCTGTGGCCTGTTTTCATACAGCCTGTAAGTTCTAAGAAGGGCTTTTACATATTTGAATAGTTGAGAAAAAGTCAAAGGAAGAATAACATTTTGTGACACGTTAAAATGATACAGAATTCAGATTTTAGTGTCCATAAATAGAGTTTTATTTGGGTACAGCCACACCCTTCATTGGATATATATATATATTTTTTTTTTTTTGAGACGGAGTCTCGCTCTGTCACCCAGGCTGGAGTACAGTGGCCAGATCTCAGCTCACTGCAAGCTCCGCCTCCAGGGTTTACGCCATTCTCCTGCCTCAGCCTCCCGAGTAGCTGGGACTACAGGCGCCCGCCATCTCGCCCGGCTAGTTTTTTGTATTTTTAGTAGAGACGGGGTTTCACTGTGTTAGCCAGGATGGTCTTGATCTCCTGACCTCGTGATCCGCCCGTCTCGGCTTCCCAAAGTGCCGGGATTACAGGCTTGAGCCACCGCGCCCGGCTCATTGGATATGTTGATGGCTGCTTTTGTATTACAACTGCAGAGCTGCGTGGTTGCGACAGACTTGATGGCTTGTAAAGCTCAAAATATTTACTAGCTGGCTCTTTGCAGAAAAAGTTGGCTGACCTCTGTTTTACAGTAATGCCAAAGTTTCCTTCCCAAGTCGTCCCGAATAGTTTGTATTTTATCAGTGTGCACTTTTTCCTGAAGTACATTACCTTGCACTTTGCATGTATTGGAATTTATCAGCCTCTTTTCTGCATATTCCTACCTCTTCACGATTATCTAACTAGAGTTTATTACAATTAGCTATTAACCATCTGGAAATTCAGGTGTCCTTTGTAATCCTGGAAATGTCACTGTATGTATCTTTTTTTTTTTTTTTTTTGAACTGGAGTCTTGCTCTGTCACCGAGGCTGGAGTGCAGTGGTGATCATGGCTCCCTGCAGCCTCGACCTCCCATGTTCAAGCAATCCTCCCACTGTAGTTTTCTGAGTAGCTGGGACTACAGGTGTGTGCTCTCACATCTGGCTAATTTTTAAATTTTTGTAGAGATGGGGGTCTCACTATGTTGCCCAGGCTGGTCTTGAACTCCTGGGCTCAAGTGATCCTCCTGCCTTGGCCTCCCAAAGTGTTGGGATTACAGCCCTGAGCCACCATGCCTGGCTGACCTGTAGTTTTATTTTGATTCCTTTCAAATTTAGGTGAATGCCATTGGTCCTAATTTCTTGGATTCTCTCTGAAAGCACAGGGTTGGAGGCTACTCTCTAAAGCAGTGTAATGTTAGGGAGATGTCCTGGATGTGGCAGTCAAACTGAGCAGGAAGGGGTATTATTGTCAAGGTTATCTGAAGTGCATAGAGGAAAGGAGGAAAGAGGGTAGTGGAGGTGACAGAGAAATAGGGATCAGAGGCTACCTCAGTATTTACTTTTGCTTAAGGAGACACTCCAAAAGTTAGTAGCTTAATACAACACTCTATTGCTCCTCTTAGTTCTGTCATTTGACTAGGCAATTCTGCTGGTCTCACCCAAGTACCCTCATGGGTGCTCAGCCAGGATACTAGGAGGGCTGGGTCTCACCCCACATGGTTTCTCATCATTCACTTGTCTTGCCTGGTCTTATACAGCAAGTGGGTCCCCGAAAGGAGCATCCCAAAGGGACAAGCCTGAATGTGGAAGCACTTATCTAGCCTCTGTTTGAACTGCACTTGCTAATGTTCCATTGGCCAAAGCAAAGTCATATGGCCAAGCCCAGAGTCAGTGTGGGAGAGAACCACATATGAGGATGTGAATACCAGGATGCAGGGTTCACTGGGAAACATCCAGAGAGGCTCAGAGATCCTGGTTTCTAAACCCATTGAAAGAGTGGGGCAAAGGTGTACATGATGGATGGGCTGTGGGGTTGGGATGGGGTGGAGGAGAGGCCAGGTCAAGAATGTTGACCACATTCCTGCAATCTAGTTGAATAGCTTCGTCCCTTGGTAGAGCCAAGGAATCACCGAGGAGACCATAATTCCCCATAATTTCCATCAGCCTCTGCTTCCTTTTATAGAAATACTTGGTGTCATCGCAGTCTTATTTAAGGTGCTGTGCAAACATGGTTTCAGCACAAGTCCCCAAGCTGAATCTCCAACTGGACTGCTGCTTTCTAGTTCCACCTATATTCACATTTTGGAATTGCCACTGACCCTGTAAACAAGAGGAAATGAGATCAAGTTAATCACATGGGCCCTCAGTGATAATTGCTACCTTTGTTAAATGCTCATGAAAATATCTGGCAGGCCCTCTTCTCTGCACTGTAGTTCTCCTTCTAGCTCTTTATTGTCCTTGGTCTTGGGAGTCATATCAGTGCCCTTCTGATTATTTTGTTTTTCAAAGTGAAAACTTTACACATTATTTTTCTTGGCTTTATAAATGTTATATGCTTGTTTTAAAACATCCAAACAACACAGACCAATGTAAAGAAGAGTGTAAAAACCTCTTGAAAGTTCACCACCCAGAGGATACCACTGTTGATGTGTTCATGAACATCCTTCAGTTGTCCCTCAGTGAACATATGTGCACACATGCAACAAATGGGATGGTGCTGTGGCCTGTTTTTTTGAGAGAGTCTAGCTCTGTCGACCAAACTGGAGCTCAGTGGTATGATCTCAGCTCACTGTAACTTATTCCTCCCGGGTTCAAGTATTTCTCTTGCCTCAGCCTCTCAAGTAGCTGGGATTACAGGCATGCACCACCATGTCCAGCTAATTTTTGTATTTTTAGAGAGATGGGGATTCACCATATTGGCCAGGCTGGTCTCGAACTCCTGACCTTAGGTGATCCGCCCCCTTTGGCCTCCCAAAGTGTTGGGATTACAGGCGTGAGCCACCATGCCCGGCCTGTGGCCTAACTTTTTGAACCCCATTTTATGAATGTGCAAATTTGTTCAATCCCACATTTGCGGATACATGGGTTGTTTCTAACTTTTGCAATTCTGATTAAGTAATTTTTGATTCTCTGATTTTAAATATGCCCCTGAGGTTTTCCTGTTTTCTCTGTCTGGAATCTATTCCTATTTTGCCAAAGATGCCATCTGCGTAGGCTTTCTTTTCTTTTCTTTTCTTTTTTTTTTTTTTTTTGGTCTCAGCAGCTTTCATCATGGACATACATTTTGTTCAGGACCTCTAACAGTACTCCTATTATAAATGGTTTTCAAGTAACGTGTGATAGACTTTTAAAAGCTTATTTTAATCTTCTCTTTAAACAGAGTATGCATTTGGTTGACTAAACATTCACCTGTATAGCTGGGTGGTAGGTTCCTGGGCTGCTCTCTCCCTCCCATTGTTCAGTCACATTGTGTGTAACCACGATTACCAGGCTTGGTGTCATTACTTCCTTAAGGTGATTTCATGCCATCAGCATTTCCAGCCCCCAGGACTCCTGGCTGTTCACAGGCTAAACTCCTTCCAGAGGTTTGATGCCCTGGCAGTGCTGGAGTGGGGCAGTCAGTGACAGATCCTAACTGGGCCTGGGCACAGTGGCTCATGCCTGTAATCCCAGCACTTTAGGAAGCTGAGGTGGGTGGATCACTTGAGGCCAGGAGTTCAAGACCAGCCTGGCCAACATGGTGAAACCCCATCTCTACTAATAACAACAACAAAAAATAAGCCGGGCATGATGGCGCGTGCCTCTAGTCCCAACTACGCGGGAGGCTGAGGCAGGAGGACTGCTTGAGCCTGAGAGGCTGAGGCTGCAGTGAACCATGATTGCACCACTGTACTTCAGCCTGGGTAACAGAGCAAGACCCTATCTCAAAAAAAAAAAATCATACAAGTGTGTAAAGAGCCATGTATAATGATTACACATAAATATTTGAAAAACAAACATCTCGCTTATGAACGTATTTGAAAAACAAACATCTCTCTTAAATCGCTAAGTTAAAAAAATACTTTATAGAATGACATGTATGATAGGTTGTCATTTTTGTGACTTTCTTTTGTGGCAGCCAGGAGATTGTGCTGCTCAGGTCAGGTTTAAGAGAGGACCTCCTCTCAGAAATAACACCACACATCTACAACCAACTGATCTTTGACAAACCTAACAAAAACAAGAAATGGGGAAAGGATTTCCTGTTTAATAAATGGTGCTGGGAAAACTGGCCAGCCACATGTAGAAAGCTGAAACTGGATCACTTCCTTACACCTTATGCAAAAAGTAACTCAAGATGGATTAAAGACTTAAACGTTAGACCTAAAACCATAAAAACCCTAGAAGAAAACCTAGGCAATACCATTGAGGACATAGGCATGGGCAAAGACTTCATGACTAAAACACCAAAAGCAATGGCAACAAAAGCCGAAATAGACAAATGGGATCTAATTAAACTAAAGAGCTTCTGCACGGCAAAAGAAACCACCATCAGAGTGAACAGGCAACCTACAGAATGGGAGAAATTTTTTGCAATCTATCCATCTGACAAAGGGCTAATATCAAGAATCTACAAATAATTCAAACAAATTTACAAGAAAAACCCCATCAAAAAGTGGGCAAAGGATATGAACAGACACTTCTCAAAAAAAGACATTTATGCAGTCAACAGACACATGAAAAAATGCTCATCATTACTGGTCGTCAGAGAAATGCAAATCAAAACCACAATGAGATACCATCTCACGCCAGTTAGAATGGCAATCATTAAAAAGTCAGGAAACAACAGATGCTGGAGAGGATGTGGAGAAGAAATAGAAACGTTTTTACATTGTTGGTGGGAGCGTAAATTAGTTCAACCATTGTGGAAGACAGTGTGGCAATTCCTCAAGGATCTAGAACTAGAAATACCATTTGACCCAGCCATCTCATTACTGGGTATATACCTAAAGGATTATAAATCATGCCACTATAAAGACACATGTACACGTATGTTTATTGTGGTACTATTCACAATAGCAAAGACTTGGAACCAGCCCAAATGTCCATTAATGATAGACTGGATTAAGAAAATGTGGCACATATACACCATGGAATACTCTGCAGCCATAAAAAAGGGATGAGTTCATATCCTATGCAGGGACATGCATGAAGCTGGAAACCATCATTCTCAGCAAACTATCACAAGGACAGAAATCCCAACACCACATGTTCTCACTCATAGGTGGGAATTGAACAATGAGATCACTTGGACACAGGGTAGGGAACATCACACACCGGGGCCTGTCAGGAGGGGGCTGGGAGACGGATAGCATTAGGAGAAATATCTAATGTAAATAACAAGTTGATGGGTGCAGCAAACCAACATGGCACATGTATACCTATGTACCAAACTTACACATTGTGCACATGTACCCTAGAAATTAAAGTATAATAAAAATAAAAAAACAAAACAGCAACAAAAAATATCTTAAAAAAAAAAGAGAGGACCTCCTGTGAGGGCTGTGGGTAGCTTCAGCCCCTCCCTGTTACACTGCAGTGTTCGCGTGGCGGTCACACTCTTCTTGAGCTGCCCTCACCAATGACTCAGCACCAGGAGGACACTACAGTCCTGAAGCCTGAGGCTCTTCCTGCTCAATCCTTCCTCCCCTTCTCTCTTCTTCAGTGTCAGACCTACAGTAGCGGGGTCTGAGACTTTCTGGGCCTACTCCTATTCCCTCACTCCTTTATCCTTCTTAGATGTTTCTTCCAATTAGTCTCTTGTATGTCTAATTTTGTCTTAACGTCAGCTTCCTGGAAGGCCCAACCTGACATCTCTTTGTTCTCAGGACCCTGATATAATGGAGATGGAACAACCTCTGAAGGTTGTTGTGAGGATTAAATGAGGTATTGCTGAGAAAGCCTTAGCAGAAGGCCAGCACAGTGTAGGAGCTTTGTGATATTATTCCCCAGGTAAGTAGGTGGAGAATGGTATCTGTCAGATGTCAGTTTCATTAGCTGTTGCAACCCAGTGGACTGGCCCTGAATCCCTGCCCCCTGGGAGTTTCTTCAGGAATAAGGGACTAGACATTGGAAATGGGAAGCACTGGGAAGATGCATCCCAGGTCCTCAGGGAGTGAGCATACAACTTCTAGAAGAATCTCCTGGTTTGGGGGAGGTACTAGTGCGGAGCCCAAATTGGAGGCTTTGAGCTCTATCCCTCACTGACAATAGCACTGGCCACTCGCCATAGCTTGGAGGAGAGAGCCAAGGGGCAGCAGAACATGGTGAACCTGGGCATCAGCGTCAAATCCCAGCTCTGCCATTTACTTCCTACCCCAGGCTGCTATTAGATTTCAGATGCTAAAGATAGAATGCTGAGCACAGAGTGAATGTCTAAGACCTACTAGTTCAGCTTCCTCCCCGATACCATTTTCATTCTACCATACTTATAACTACTCTGGGTTTGAGAATTATGGCCGGGGCCTGTGCTAAGGAGTCACAGTCTAATCTCTGGATTGCTGGGAATAAGAGGAAGGTCTGGGGAAAGAAAGGAGGGAGGGCAAGTGGGCGTGAAGAAGAACAGAGCTTTCATTAGGCAAGTGTTTATGGGCAACCCCCATGTGCCAGACTGTCTGCTGGGTGTTGGGTTATGCAGGCAGTTAGGACACAGGCGCTGTT
Source organism: Colobus angolensis palliatus (assembly GCF_000951035.1). Classification (NCBI taxonomy): domain Eukaryota; kingdom Metazoa; phylum Chordata; class Mammalia; order Primates; family Cercopithecidae; genus Colobus; species Colobus angolensis. Next base: position 218,287 of record NW_012116710.1, on the reverse strand, counting down.
CTTAAGGAACTCAGGTGCTGAAGGGGAAGTTACTGTTGTGGACTAACAGGTTTGCAAGTCGTACATGGGGTCCCGTACCACAGACAGGCACAGAGCTCGGCAACAGTGCGACCCTGGACAGAATTGTTTGTGAAGCGTCTCTCCTTCAAGACCAAGTTATTATAGCTCTTGTGATTTTGTGTGGTGCCTAGATTTCCCCGTTGTACACTCAATTCATGAGTACTTACTCGAGTCTCGCTCAAGGGCATGGAGACCCCAGACATCTTGTTCGTGTGCACCCCAGGGCCCAGCACACGGTAGGCAGATGTGTTGACTGAGTGATCTTCAGTTTCCTTATTTTAAGATGAAGATAGTATTGATCTTAACAGGCTGTTGTGTGAATTAAATGAAGTAATGTTTATCAAGTGTAAAATCGCCTTCCAAGTGTTATTATTGTAGACTTTTCAAATTGGTGCAGTCTCTTGTGGATTAAGTCAGTGACTTGAGCAGTCATTCCGTACCTTTCTCATGGCTGTTTTGAAGATTAAATAAATTAATATGAATAAAGTGGTTAGAACGAGGCTTATCACATCATAAACACTCAAAAAGTGTTAGCTAAATCAACAAGGATAAAATTTCAGCTATGCAAGATGATTAAGTTCTAGAGATCTCTATATAGTTATAGTATATAGTTAATACTGCTGTATTGTGTACTGGAAAACCCATTAAGAGGGTAGGTCTTGTGTTAAGTGTTCTTTTTTTTCTTTTCTTTTGTTTTTTGGAAACGGAGTCTCGCTCTGTCGCCCAGGCTGGAGTGCAGTGGTGTGATCTCAGCTTGCTGCAACCTCCGCCTCCCGGGTTCAAGCAATTCTCCTACTTCAGCCTCCTCAGTAGCTGGGACTACAGGCATGCACCACCATGCCCAGCTAATTTTTGTATTTTTAGTAGAGATGGGGTTTTACCATATTGGCCAGGCTGGTGCTGAACTCCTGACCTCAAGTAATCTGCCCGCCTAGGCCTCCCAAAGTGCTGGGATTACAGACATGAACCACCGTGACCGGCAAGTGTTCTTGCCACAGTTAAAAACAAACAAACAAATGTGAAGGAAAAAATATAAGTAAGAAAAAATCGAGGCAGCGTTACAGCTTATCAGAGTGCCCAGAACAAATGCTGTGTAACTTCTAGAATTTATCATCTACATTGGTTTATAACCCTTTACTATTTCAAAGTAAAGTGGTGACAGAAGGTGGTGGTGGGGGATATTAGGTACTTTAAGTATTATCTTCGTTGCCATTCTTCGGTGTCATTTTACCCAACCGAATTATGAGGTTCAGATAACTGAAGCCCCTTGCTCGGATTCCAAGTTAAGTATGTGCAGAGCCTCCCGCTGGGACCCGGGAGACTGTTCCTAGTGGCTGTTCTGAGACATTCTCGGAGCGGTTCGCCAGGTGGCGCTCTTCCCCCGGGATAGGATCTGGCCAAGACCCACCCCGCGGCAGACGCTAGCCCTTCCTCGCTAGAAGAACCTGGCGTTCTGCAGCCAGCAGGGTTTTTGAGCGTGTCTAAGCTCTCATTTTAAAGGGAGAGAAATAAAGCTCTGCCAGAGTATGTCCCTGGGCTCAGAGCCACCCACAGGCACCAGGTGGTGCTGGGGCGGAGTCCCAGTTTATCCAATGACGAATCCCATTTGCCTGTCACCTCCCTGCGGCAACCTGACCTAGCTCCCCACGCCCACCTGAGCCCCTTCCTTGCAGACACTATCTCATGCCTGGCCGCAGCTGGGCAGAGCGAAGTGCTTCTCTGCCGGGCTGTTGCAAAGTTCCACTATCTAGGAGTAGAGCGAGTGTTTGGGAGCAGGGAAAGGGTTTAGGCAGGCTGGGGAGGGGTGAGGGGGAGACCCAGGGACGCACCCTCCCATTTCTCATTCTTCTCTAGCTAAGCATTCACAAGCAGTGTGTGCACTGCTAAGGCCAGGGCCCCTGGAGTCAAACTGCCTTTGCCGAAACCCCTGGCCTCCCCTTACCCAGCAGTGTGCCCTGGGCACTTAGTGAGCCTTTAGGCTCACTAAGTTTCCCATCTATAAAATGGGAATAGTAATGCTTATCTCATTGGGTCACCATGGGGACTCAGTGAACATGCATAAGGCACTGAGGACGGTTGTAAGCACATGATAAGCGCAATAAAAATCTTAGCTCTCAGCAAGATGACTCATCAGCACCCTACCTGGATAGGGGAGTTTAGGTGAGAATTTCGGGATGATTCACCATACTCCTCGCCTATTCACTCACCCCCCAATATCCTTTCAGAGTAACAACTGCCGTTTATTTGCAGTTATGCCAGGCAGTATGCAAAACCTGTGATTTCATGATCACAATTAATCCGCAGATCAACCCTGTGAAGTAGGTACTATTATTGTTCCTCTCTCATGGTTGAGGCTTACACAAGATTAAGTCATTTATCCCAGTTCACACAGTTAATGACAGAAGTGAGTCCCACACTCATTCCTGTCTGGTGCCAAAGATGAAGCTTTTTACTACTACTCAATATTCTACCTCCTTTTGAAGCCAGTTAAAAACAACAAACACAGCCCCCCAACAAACATGGGCTCCTGCAGGAGCCACAGGCATCAACTGTGCTCACTGTAATTCTACAGGACTCACCCCTCACAGAAGTCATGGTCTGTAGAGTGAGATTTCTTTCTGCTCTTACGTGGCACAGAAGAGCTAATATTACAGATGTCTCCCTGCTCCCCTGCAAGGTGCTTTGACTGACACAGAGGCCTCTACAGATTAAAGCTAAGTTAGCCATGGAGCCTTTAAGGGCCACCTTCCCTTCCTCCTGTTTCTTCTGAACCTCAAGGCCACGTATCTGGGCAGGCAGGGGGCCTGCCTTTCAGGCATGTGCGTTCACTTAATTTCTGGGCCATCCCGAATGTAATGCAAGGCCTCAGTGACTCAGGCCAGCCTATCTGGGATTTGTCCTCTCTTGGCATGTGAAAGAGTCTGTGCAGCATTGACATCTTTTGGCCATGAGTGAAACAACAGGAACCAACATACAAATGCAGAATCCCAGAAAGTGAGGGTTGGAAGAGGCTGTAGGAAGTAAAAAAATGAAACTTCACCAAGAGAAGGGTCTTGATGAGGATCACATTGAGAGGAAGGAAGGTGATCAGATTTAAGCCCTTATTTACCTTCCATGCCTTCCTGGTACCCTTTGCTCCCAGAGATGCTGAGCTGGGAGGGGTGGGAGTGGGCAGCCAGGCTGCTAAGCTTGTGCATTTAGTCAGGTGTCTCTTTCTTCCCCTCCCCAGCACATGATAATCGTCTAACACAAGACTTCTCAACCTCAGCACAGCCCAGACATTTAGGGTTGGATCATTCCTTGTCGTGGCAGCGGTCCTATGCATTGTCTTATGCTGAGCACAGCATTTGTCCACTACCCACCACCCACTAGTTTCCAGTAACACTTCCCTCTCCCACTCTGTTGCATGACAACCAAAAATGTCTTCAAACATCATCAAACATCTCCTGGGGGACAAAATTTCTCCCCTCTCTCCCTTCTGTTGAGAACCACTCCTCCAAAAGCAGACTCCTTCATCCTTCTTTCCTGGAACACATTTTAAGAGTTTCGTATGTGCCATGCTTTGCTGGCTTATGAATCAAGCCCTGGCTCTGTTCTTAAACAATTCAGAGTCTAGCTGAGGAGACAAAGCCCACACAGGTGGCAAAGATGGGAGGCTTCTCCACAGGGACAAGGGCGAGGTGCCCAAAGGAGCACAGGGGCAGATGCCTCACTGTCTGGGGATGTGAGAAAGCTTCACAGAAGGACAGATGGCAATTTCTCAGGCAGGCAAAGTGGGTAAAGGATATTCCAGGCAAAAGAAATGGAATGTACAAAGGTAAAGAGTTGTGAAGTGTGAAGTTTTGGGGAAAAATATTTTAGTATGACTGTACTCCAGAGTGCACATGAAGAAAGGTTAAGGAAGGGGCTGGAGAGTCAGACAGTACAAGGTGGTGATAGTGGTGGTGGTGGTGGTGATGATGGTGATGATGGTGGGGGCAGTGGTGGTGATGACACTGATGATGATGGTGGCGGTGGTGGTGATAGTGGAGGTGGTGGTGGTGATGATGGTGGAGGTGATGACGATGGTGGTGATGGTGGTGGTGGTGATGATGGTGGAGGTGATGACGGTGGTGGTGATGATGGTGGTGGTGGTGGTGATGGTGGTGGTGATGATGTTGGTAATGATGGTGGTGCTGGTGATGGTGGTGGTGGTGGTGATGATGGTGATGGTGGTGGTGGTGGTGGTGATGGTGGTGGTGATGTTGGTGATGATGATGGTAGTGATGCTGATGATGGTGGTGGTGATGGTGATGGTGGTGGTGATGATGTTGGTAATGATGATGGTGGTGCTGGTGATGGTGGTGGTGGTGGTGATGATGGTGATGGTGGTGGTGGTGGTGATGATGGTGGTGGTGATGTTGGTGATGATGATGATAGTAGTGATGCTGATGATGGTGGTGGTGATGGTGATGGTGGTGGTGATGATGATGGTGGTAATGATGATGATGGTAGTGGTGGTGATGGTGGTGGTGGTGATGGTGGTGATGGTGGTGGTGGTGGTGATGATGGTGGTGGTGATGATGTTGGTAATGATGATGGTGGTG
>NW_012116710.1:201156-212876 GCF_000951035.1 Colobus angolensis palliatus | reverse complement strand
GTGGTGGTGATGGTGGTGGTGGTGATGGTGGTGATGGTGGTGATGGTGATGGTGGTGGTGATGATGATGTTGGTAATGATGGTGGGTATGATGATGATGGTGGCAGTAGTGATGGCTAACACATATACAACACTTAGCTATGCCAGACATTGTTCCAAGTATCTCTAATACATTATCTCTTAATTTTCATGGCAATCCTTTGAGGAAGGTGCTATTATTACCTCAGTTTACATATGGGAAAAATGTTGCACAGAGAGATGAAGTAACATGCCAAAATCACATAGCTTGTGTAGGTTCCTTGTGAACCCTAAGAAATTTGGCTATGGAGACCCAGGGGGGTTGGTTGGTTGTTTTTGAGACAGAGTCTCACTCTGTCACCCAGGCTACAGTGCAGTGGCGTGATGTCGGCTCACTGCAACCTCTGCCTCCTGGGTTCAATCTCCTGCCTCAGTCTCCTGAGTAGCAGGGATTACAGGTGTGTGCCACCATGCCTGGCTAATTTTTGTATTTTTAGTAGAGATGGGGTTTCACCATGTTGACCAGGCTGGTCTCGAACTCCTAAGCTCAGATGATCCACCTGCCTCAGCCTCCCAAAGTGTTGGGATTACAGGCGTGAGCCACCTCACCTGGTCGAGCCAAGGATTTTAAGTAGAGCAGTGACATGATGAGTGTTTCAGTTATTTTTAGCTGTATAATAAACCACCAAAAACTTACTTGCCTACCCACCAGCTCATGATTCTGTGGGTTGGGTGGGGCTCAGCTGGGTTGTTCTTCCACTAGTCTGGCTTTTGCTGTGGCAGTAACTTGGTGGCTGGGGATGCAAGCTGGGGCTGGATGTCTATTATCTTGAAGTTTCTTTTCTTTTCTTTCTTTTTTTTTTTGAGACGGAGTCTCGCTCTGTCACCAGGCTGGAGTGCAGTGCGTGATCTTGGCTCACTGCAGTCTCTGCCTCTTGGGTTCAAGCAATTCTCCTGCCTCAGACTCCCGAGTAGCTGGGACTACAGGTGTGCACCAGCATGCCCAGCTAATTTTTTGTATTTTAGTAGAGACGGTGTTTCACCATGTTGGCCAGGATGATCTCAATCTCGTGATCTCGTGATCTGTCCAGCTCGGTCTCCCAAAGTGCTGTGAGCCACTGTGCCTGGTCATCTATTTTTTTTTTTTTGAGATGGAGTCTTGCTCTGTCCCCCAGGCTGGAGTGCAGTGGCATGATCTCAGCTCACTGCAACCTCCACCTCCCTGGTTCAAGCAGTTCTCCCACTTCAGCCTCCCGAGTAGCCGGGATTACAGGTGCCCACCACCAAGCCCAGCTAATTTTTCTATTTTTAGTAGAGATGTGTTTCACCATGTTGGCCAGGCTGGTCTCGAACTCCTGGCCTCAACTGATCCACCTGCCTCGGCCTCCCAAAATGCTGAGATTACAGGCATGAGCTATCCTACCTGGCCTTAATGTTTTTTCACGTGGCTCCTATTTCTCTCTCTCTCTAAATCCTTCTAGGTCTTTCCCTGTGACCACTCTCTCCAGCAGACTAGCCTGTTCTTGGCAGCTCAAGCTGCCAGGCCTTCTTAATGCCTAAACCTGAAAGTCCCAGGACATCATTTCCTCTGCATTGTATTGGTCAAATGGTCACAAGCATAGCCCAGATTTATGGGGAGGGGACATAGGATCCATTTCTGGTAGAAGGAGGGGCATGTGCATACAGGAGGGGTAGAATTGTTTAGCCATCTTTGGATACTAGCTGTCACAGCCAGATTTTTATAGGGAAGAATGTTCTGGCAGCATTATGTAGGGTGTTTTGAAGAGAGCAAGACTGAAGACATGATGAATTATGAAGTCATGGATAATTCTAGTTGAATTAGTCAGCTAGCTTCTCTTTTTCCTTCTATTACTGTGGAAAGACCAAAGTAATTATGTTTTAATAGTGATAATAATAAAACAATAATCCTACTAACCTATATTTCTTGAGCACATACTATGTGTCAAGCACTGTGGTAAGTACATTTCTCCACAATTTAATAGAATTATCTCATGAGGTGTATATATTCCTATTCTATCTTTCAGAAAACTGAGGTCAAGTGTATAAGTGTGCTAAGGCTGCCATAACTGTAAGTACTACTGACTAGGTGGTATAAGCAACAGATATTAATTTTCTCACAATTTTGGATGCTAAAAGTCCAAGATCAAGGTGTCAGCAGGGTTGGGTTGGTTTCTTCTGAGGCCTTTCTCCTTGGCATGTAGGTGGCCTTCTTATTCCTTGGTCTTCACATAGTCTTCCTTCTATGCACATCTATGTCCTAATTTTTTTTTTCTCTCTCTCTCTTTTTTTTTTTTGTGAGACAGAGTCTCACTCTGTTGCCCAGGCTGGAGTGCAGTGGCGCCATCTTGGCTCACTGCAACCTCCGCCTCCTGGATTCTAGCGATTCTTATGCCTCAGCCTCCTGAGTAGCTGGGACTACAGGCACATGCCACAATGCCCAGCTAGTTTTTGTATTTTTAGTAGACACGGGGTTTCACCATGTTGGCCAGGCTAGTCTCAAACTCCTAAGCTTGAGCGATCCGCCTGCCTTGGGCTCCCGAAGTGCTGGGATTATAGGCATGAGCCACCGTGCCCGGCCCTAATTTTCTCTTTTTTTTAAGGACACAAGTCATGTTGGATTAGGGTCCACCTTAATGACCTTATTTTACTTTAATTATCTTGTTAAAGACCCTATCTCCAAATTTAGTCACATTCTGAGGTACTAGGAGTTAGGATTTCAACATGTTCATTTCGGAGACACACGATTCAGCCTATAATACTATGTAATTAGTTTATGCTCATGGAGATAATAGGTGGGAAGCCAGACTTTAACCCAAATTTGCTTGACTTCAAGCTCCTGCTATTCACTACCCTGTATATATTATTATTACCCACAAGTGTTTTTGCCCCAAGCAGGAAAATAGCAAGGTGAGGGACACTGGGCCTGCATAGCTTTGTATTTAGGACGTAGCTATTTCTAACCTGAGAAACAGGGATTGGATTCCAGTTATGTGTTCTGTGTCTGTTAACCTGTAACTCAATCATAATGATCTTTTTGGAAGATCATTTGGATCTTTTTGGAAGGACATTGAAAAGCGGCAGGGATTTGCTTGAGCCCAGGAGTTCAAGACCAGCCTGGGAAACATAGTGAGACCCCGTTTCTACAAAAAATAAAGAAATTAGCTGGGTGCAGTGGTGCACACCTGTAGTCCCAGCTACTTGGGAGGCTGAGGTAGGAGGATCACTTGAGCCTGGGAGGTTGAGGCTGCAGTAAGCTGTGATTGCACCACTGTACCCTAGCCTGGGTGACAGAGCAAGATCCTGTCTCAAAAAACAGAAACAAAAACAAAACTAAAGGTGGCAGAGGTGGCATATCCTGATGGAACCATAATAGGGGATGATAATAACCACTTCAGGGATGTGTGCTGTGTGCTAGGCACAATGTTAAGTGTTTTACACATGTTATTCTCACAGTAATTCTATTTGGTAGGTACTATTATGTTTCCTATTTTACATATGGGGAAACTGAGGCAGGGTGGTGAGTTAACCTGCCTAAATTCACTCTGCTAATAAGAAGTGGCAGAGCCAAGCTGAGCACTCAGGCAATCTGAATCCTGAACGTGTACTCTTAACTATTATGCTTCCATACTGCCCCTGGGAACCCAGTGAAGAATGGTTATGTACCATTTCTACAAAAATAATCTAAGTCAGGGAGGACTCATTAGGCCTCCCTTACTGTGCCAAGATGGCTACCATTCCTTCATCTGTTTTCCATCTTCTAGAAATGAATGGGATAAATGGCCAATAAGTACATGAAAAGATGCTCAACATTACTAATCACTAGGGAAATGCAAACTGAAGACACAGTGAGATTCCACCAACATCCATTAGGATAACTATTATCAAAAACAGAAAACAATAAGCATTGGCACGTATGTGGAGAAACTGGAACCCTTGTGCATTGCTGGTGGGGATGTAAAATGGTACAGCCATTATGGAAAACAGTATGATGGTTCCTCAAAAAATTAAATATAAAATTACCATGTGATCCAGTAATTTTACTTCTGGGTATATACACAAAATAACTGAAAGTATGAACTTGAACAAATATTTATATACTAATGTTCATAGCAGCATTCTTTGCAATAACCGAAAAGTGGAACAACCCCAGACGTCCATCAGTGGATGAAGGGGTAAAGAAAATGTGCTGTAAGTATAAAACAAATATTATTCAGCCTCAAAAGGAAGGAATTCTGATACACACAGCAAGATAGATGAACCTTGAAGAAACGATGTTAATTGAAATAAGCCAGGTACAAAAGGATATATGTACATGATTCCTCTTACATGAAGTATCTAGATTAGTCAAATACATAGAGAGAGAAAGTGGAATAGAGGTTACCAGAGGCTGGGGAAGAGGAGAATGGGGAGTTCATGTTTAATGGGTACAGAGTTTCAGTTTGGGATGATGACAAAATTCTGGAGATGAATGGTGGTGATGGTTGCACAATGATATGAATATACTTAATGTCACTGAACTGTACACTTAAAAATGGTTAAAATGGTAAAATTTATGTGATGTGTATTTTACCGTGATAGAAAAAAGAGCTAAAAAATGGAAATCTCTTGCCCATTGTGATATTATTTTCCATTTTCCTTGTCTGTGTGTCTTTTTTATGCCTTTGCTGTCATTTTAGTGGGGTCTCAGGATGAAGAAATAAATGTGTGTGGTTAATCCATCAATCACAACGAATTCCCCTAAAATGTATTTCAAATGCCTGCTACCTGGATGGCACGATGCTAGAGAGTAGAGATATGGTAGGTTTTCATGTTCAGGAAAGAAAGAAAAACAGCAGGCACAACACTCCTTCATAACTTCCATGCTGTAAAACAGTTTTGGTTCTGAGGTCACTAAAGAATGAAGAGAATAGAGAGCATAGATTTGCAGCAATATTGAGTATATTTGCTGTCATCTTGTACTACAGCCCTAAGTTGCCATAGCAACAGACCAGAGCAGAAACTTCATTAGAGGAAGAGCTCCTTGAATTTTAACCCTGTTATTCAATCAGGCATGAGTGATGGGGAAGGCCATCAGATGGCACCCATAAGATCTTTTACTTTGATAAGCTGTATAATTAGCTAAATCTAATAAGCCTTTGGAACAAGTAAAACAACAACCCCAAACCTCACTTTTTGCATCTTTTCCAGAGTCAACAGTAGCCAAAAGATTTCCTGGGAGTTTCCTTCGTGGAACGATTCAAAGCAATGCTAGTAATAATATTGGAGCATTCCATTCATCAACAAAGGGCAGGAAGGAGCACTAACAGATTAATGATAGATAATAGCTTACTTTTATTGGCATTTGGCATTTGGAAGAAGATGCCTGGCATAAGCAGGTCATCAAATAAAGAAATTACTGTGTAATAGTTAAGTCTGTGTCACAGGTGGGGGGAGCTGTGTCTTTGGAGAGGAGTAGGATGCCTTCCCAAACACACACACACACACACACACACACACACACACACACACACGAAAGTTTCAATAGCAATTTCAATTCAACATACAGTGAGTTCATATTGCTAAGGGAATTTAGAATAAAATGTGATCAGAATCAAGCAGGTGTGGGTGGTGGTCATTCCCACCAAGGATGGCTTGCAAGAGGACAGGAGTTCGTGTTTTTTTTTTTTTTACTTTTATTTTAAGTTCAGGAATACATGTGCAGTTTGCTACATAGGTGAATGTGTGTCATGGGAGTTTGTTTTATGGTTGTTTCATCACTCAAGTATTAAGCCTAGTACTCATTAGTTATTTTTCCTGATCCTCTCCCTCCTCCCACCCTCCACCCTCCGATAGGCCCTAGTGTGTGTTGTTTCCCTCTATGTGACCATGTGTTCTCATCATTTAGCTCCCACTTATAAGTGAGAACATGCAGTATTTGGTTTTCTGTTCCTGCACTAGTTTGCTAAGGATAATGGCCTCCAACTCCATTCATGTCCCTGCAAAGGACATGATCTCATTCTTTTTTTTTTGGCTGCATAGTACTCCATGGTGTGTATGGAGCTCATTCTTTTTTATGGCTGCATAGTATTCCACGGTGTGTACCATATTTTCTTTACCTAGTCTATCATTGATGGACATTTAGGTTGATTCCATATCTTTGCTATTGGAATAATGCTTCAATGAATGTATTTTGATTTGCACTTCTCTAATGATCAATGCTGTTGAGCTTTTTTTCATATGTTTGTTGGCCACATGTATGTCTTCTTTTGGGAAGTGTCTGTTCATGTCCTTTGCCCACCTTTTAATGGGGTTGTTTGTTTTTTCTTGTAAATTTGTTAAGTTCCTTATAGATGCTGGATATTAAACCTTCATCAGATGCATTGTTTGCAAAAATTTCCTTCCATTCTGTAAGTCTGTTTTCTCTGTTGATAGTTTCTTTTGCTGTGCAGAAGGTCTTTAGTTTAATTAGATCAGGACAGGAATTTTAAGCAGAGTTTTGGAAAAAGAACGAGTCACGTACTCTCGAGGAAGACAGATATTTCTGAGTCATTAAGATCTTACCATCAGTCCCATCCTCAGTTTGTCCATTTGTGATTAAGTCGTACTCATTTCAAACATTTCCCCTTTACTAGCCTTCCAGGAGGCACCAGGCAGAGCAATCAAATGGAATCATCTCCTGGTGAAGTTACCCAGGCAAGTGGTTATTTTCAGGTCTCTTTACCAACCGTGGAAAGGCCATTGTTTTGTTGACTCATTTTCCTTCCACAAAGGGTAACTTCAGGATTTAACTCTCCTATTTACAATACAGGTCTGTTTTACTGCAAATATTCTTTTATTGTGTTGCTCTCCCCTGGATGCAATTGTGATATAGTCAAACATATATTTGAAATCAGCAGTGGGTGGTTTTTTTTTTTTTTCATTTTCTTTTTTCTTTCTTTCTTTTTTTTTTTGCAGCTGCTAATTCTAAAGCCCTGAGCAAGGTACTGTACAGTTTACAAAGAAGAGTCAGATGCAGCCCTATTGTGCTCTTAAGGGGCAACAATAGAAGAAATGACAGAAGACAATCAGTGATTAATGACCAGATGAATGATGTATACCAGGTGGTCCCAACCTGAGCTCCCAGGCTCCCAAGGGTCTTAAGAGAGCAGTAAGCGATGCTTATGAGCTGTTTTCAGTACTTCAAAAAGACTAATCCAAAGAGCTCATATTTACTAGATATTAGATGCACAGGCTAATTAAAAGAAAACATCAGGTTTCTTTGCTTGGGGCTAGAAACACCAGTAACCCCATGCTGACTGGAAGCTCTGATTGGCAGTTACCCTTGTCTTTGATTAATAAAACATGAGAAAATGAATTAATTATTACTTGATAAATGTCTTATGTGATAGCCAAAAACATTTCAAAGCATGGGATTTGTGAAATGAGAATAATAAAATGTTTGCTTTGAGCGAAAAGAATGGGAATCAATGAGGCAGACAATAAGTGACTATTTTGGAAGTGTAAGGTGGATAGAGAAGGCAGAGAAGGCTTCATGGAGGGCAGAAAAGGAAGGACTCACCGAAGCAGGGTTTTGAACGATGTATAGGATTGATCTATGCAGTGGTTCTCACCGTGTGGTCTCAATCAACAGCGTCAGCCCCATCTGGGAACTCGTTAGAAATACAAACTCTTGGGCTTTGCCTACTGAGTCAGAAACTCAAAGGATGAGGCCCAGCCATCTGTGTTCTAACGGGCCCTCCAGGGGATTCTGATGCACGCTACAGTTTGAGAAGCAAAGCTCTATGTCATTATTTCTCAAAGTTTGAGATGGGAATGCAACAGTAGGTGATTCCAAGAGGTATCTGTTCAGCCTAAAAACAAAACAGAATCACTACCAAGAAAGTAATTTCCTTTTCCAATCTCTCATGCCTTCTGTTAACATCGTGGGAAAACACTCAGTTTGATCCTAGTAGGGCTTTAACGAGAAACAGCCATGTCTCCTTCTCTTTTGGACAAACAGAAGAGGCTCCATTTAGTTTCTGGGCTTTGGCTGGCAATAGAATTTAAGCTGAGTGTGATAATTTGGCTCGTTCTCCCTTACATTTATTTTTACAGTTACCTTCTTTTTTTTGGCAAGTGAAACTAATTTTCCATTTGCTAAAGGGGTGTAAATTATTTTTTATGAAAACTTTATATACAAATGTGATTCAATTTTAAGAAGAAAGGTAAATAGTAGTGCCAGAGGTATGTAGAAATGGAAAACATAATACAGACACTGAATGTATGAAGTTTGTGAAATATATTTAAGACAACAAATGTGTGTGTGTGTGTGTGTTTGGTGTTGATGCATGACTGGATGCATTTGTATTTGTCCTTGCTTATTGATTGTTTTTTTGGGAGAATAGACCACAGATATATACACCACTGCAGCAAGTACAAGAGCAAGGAAAAAAGTATCCAAATAAAATGTGTTCCAGGCTACAACCTGTGACCTGTTGGTGGAAGCAGCGCTCAGTATAACAAAATCCTGTATAGCAAAGGGACTCATGTGGTACTTTGGGCCAGTTATGCCAGGATATTGTGATACCTTATCTCCTTAAATACAGGGCTGCTGAGATATAATGAGAGCTGGAACACAGGTTTTGTAATCTCTTCAGGCAAATAAGAAAACGGTTGTGGAGTAGGTGACAATTCACAGCATGCTTTCACCATACCGTGTTCATAGAAATGCTTTTCATCACTTTATTTTGAGTCAGAAAGTGCCAAGATTAATTGGTGATGTATATACATCAGTGTGAGCCGGCATGCTACATTAAGGGGTTATTCAGGGGGTGATTTTATTGCACTCCTTTTCCTCCCAATATTTTATTTATAGATAAAGTGTGATTAAAAAGAATATAAAGGGCATCCTCTAAGGCAAGGCCTCTCTTTTTTGACCTCAGCACATAAAACACATTTTATAGCTTAGCCCAGAACACACACACACACCACCATCACCACCACCACCACCACAAAAGTTTTGTGAAACATCCTTATAGCAAGAGGTGCACTCTGAGAGTTTTCATTCTATTTTAGCTCATTAAAAATGATTTCCCATCTTGCTAGTGGTCTCATTAGCAGATAGGAAAGCACTGCTCTGACTCACGGCTCTTGGAATTTAGTGTGCACAAGGTTTACCAGCAAGCTTGTTAAAATTCTGGGTCTTGAGAATTCCCCTCTTCCTACCCTTCCTCCCTGGGGATACTGATTCAGTAGGTTTGGGATATAGCTTGGATCTGCAGGTTTTGATAAGTGAATTAGAGGATTCTGAGGAGGGTAGAACTTGGACCACACTTTGAGAAATACTACTTGAAAGGAAATAATAATATAAAAAACTTTATGCATCTTGTGATCTGAATTTGGAAGTACCTCCATTACCTACTGGATGAAGTTCGAATGTTGAATGACATTCAGGGCCCCTCATTGCCTAGTCCCTACTGAGCTTTTCAGGTGTATCTCCATCTTCAATCTTGCTGTCCCCCCACGCTCCTGTCCTGTATAACCGAACAACATCAGACCGTTCATCATTTACACAGCACATACTTTGATGTGGACTTTCATTTCTTGCAGTATGGCAGAAAAGATACTTTGACTTATCCTCCTGTTGTAAACAACTAAAAATTCTGGATAACATTTAAAACCATTAGAAAATATGTTTATGAGTGAGCAAGTTAAGGAATACTCAGAGGCCAAAAATGAAGAAAGGTAAGCAGAGCCCCAAACTGGCTTGTGTTTGCTTCATAGACACTTGCTGAACTCGGTGAAACTTTTTTTTGTTTTTTTTGAGACAGAGTCTTGCTCTCTTGCCCAGGCTGGAGTGCAGTGGCACAATCTCAGCTCACTGCAACCCCTGCCTCCTGAGTTCAAGCAATCCTCCTGTCTCAGCCTACTGAGTAGCTGGGACTACAGGTGTGTACTACCACCCCCGGCTAAATTTTTGTATTTTTAGTAGAGACAGGGTTTCACCATGTTAGCCAGGCTGGTCTAAAACTTCTGACCTCAAGTGATCTGCCTGCCTCAGCCTCCCACAGTGCTGGTATTACAGGCGTGAGCCACCATGCCCAGCCTGAACTGGGTGATTTTTAAGGTTTGGTTTTTTCATGGTCTCAAGGGGACAGAAGGGGACATGTCTTCAAGGGACAGAAGATGAAGCCCAGAACCTGTCCAAGGTAAGGGTCTAATAGGACTCCTCCCATAAAGTTATGTCCTTAAATGACCAAGTGTAATGGTGATTTAGTGTGAGGGTGATTTGGAAATAAATCTGTCATCTAAAGGGTGAAAACAATTGTCTGTCTTGAAGGTGGGGGCTGGTTGTAGGGGCCCCCCAAAAAATCTGTGAGAATTTGTAACCACAAGTAAACTGTTTTGAGGATCTATAACATGAATTCACACAACCAAAGTGATGTTAGTGTTCTTAGGGTGCCTAGCAGAACCAAATGCATATTCCCATAGAAGAATTTGTCTGTTCCCAGATCTCAAGGAATTCTTTATGATGAAGTTTTAAGAGATTTCAGTTCATGGTAAAAAATTACAAGGAAGCAAGGCAATAAGTATTGAGCCAGCAGAAACAACAGATAGCAGAATCAGATCTATGGAGACTGCGATAGTATAATTATCAGTGACAGAATATAAAAGAAGTATTCAAATATGTTAAAAGAAATAAGAAATAAAATTATGAATAAAGAATTAAACGAGGTAAACTAGGCCAGGCATAGTGGCTCACGCCTGTAATCCCCAGCACTTTGGGAGGCTGAGGTGGGTGGATCACTTGAGGTCAGGGGTTCTAGGGTACTGTGGTCAATGTGGTAAAACCCCGTCTCTACTAAAAAAATACAAAAAATTAGCCAGGTGTGATGGCGCATGCCTGTAGTCCCAGCTACTCGGGAGGCTGAGGCAGAAGAAGAATCGCTTGAACCTGGGAGGTGGAGGTTGCGGCAAGCCAAGATCGTGCCACTGAACTCCACCTTGGGTGACAGAGTGAGACTCCATCTGAAAAAAAGAAAGAATTAAACTGGAAAAATGACAATGTGTGGCCAGGCATAGTGGCTCATACCTGTAATCCTAGCACTTTGGGAGGCTAAGGTAAGAGAATCACTTGAGCCCAGGAGTTCAAGGTCAGCCTGAGCAACATAGTGGGACCTCTGTCTCTACAAAAAATTTAAATAATTAGGTGGGTGTGGTGACATGCACTATAGTCCCAACTAATTGGGAGGCTGAGGCAGGAGGATTACTTGAGCCCAGGAGTTGGAGGCTGCCGTAAGCTATGATCACACACTGCATTCCAACCTGGGTGACAGAGTGAGACCTTGTCAAAAAAAGAAAAAAAAAGAAAAGAAAACACAAAGTGAATTTTAGGAAAATAAGTTCTGGAAAAAATATCTAGAGCTGTGGAAGATAGAATGAAACAAGGCCGGGTGTGGTGGCTCACGCCTGCAATCCCAGCACTTTGGGAGGCCAAGGTAGGCAGATCACCTGAGGTCAGGAGTTTGAGACTAGCCTGGCTAACATGAAACCTGTCTCTACTAAAAATCCAAAAATTAGCCGCGTGTGGTGGTGTGCACCTGTAATCCCAGCTACTTGAGAGGCTGAGGCAGGAGAATCACTTGAACCCGGGAGGTGGAGGTTGCAGTGAGCCGAGACTGTGCTATTGCACTCCAGCCTGGGCAACAAGAGCGAAACTCTGTC
>NW_012116710.1:194769-200791 GCF_000951035.1 Colobus angolensis palliatus | reverse complement strand
AACCTGGGAGGCGGAGCTTGCAGTGAGCTGAGATCCGGCCACTGCACTCCAGCCTGGGCGACAGAGCGAGACTCCGTCTCAAAAAAAAAAAAAGAAACTGCAGAACATCAAGACGAAGAAAAGATCTTAAAGCAATCAGAGTGAAAGGCAGATGACCTTTAAGGAACGATGATTATTCTGACAGCTGTCTTCTCAATGGCAATAATACAAACCACTAACATGTCTTTAAAAAAATTAAAATTTTCATGTATTTAGAGGGTACAAGTGCAGGTTTCTTGCATATATGTATTGCATAATGTTGGAGTCTGGGCTTTTAGTGTGCCGATCACTCGAATAGTGAACATCGTACCCAATAGGCAGTTTTTCAATGCTTACTGCACCTCACCCTACCGTCTTTTATAGGCTCCACTGCCTATTATTTCACTCTGTGAATCCATGTGTGGCCATTGTTTAGCTCCCACTTCTAAGTAAGAACATGGGAGAAACCACTAAAATATCTTACATACACTAAGGGAAAATCACTGTGAATGTAAGATTATATATGCAACAAAAATATTATTCACCAGGAAGAGGAAAAATGTTTTCAGCAAAATCTGAGAGAACTCATCACCAGTAGACTCTTTCCAAGTGAAATTCTAAAGAATGTACTTTAAGCAGAAAGAGGACTAAAATGCAAGAAGAAATGAGGATCAAAAGAGTGTTAAGGTACTGGGTGTGGTGGTTCACGCCTGTCATCCCAGAAGTTCACGAGGGCCACATGGGAGGATCGCTTGAGCCAAGGTGTTCGAGACCAGCCTGGGCAACATGGTGAAACGTTGTCTCTACTAAAAATACAAAAATTAGCCAGGCATGGTGGCACCTGCCTGTAGTCCCAACTAATCAGGAGGCTGAGGTAGGAAGATTGCTTGAGCCCAAGAGGTCGAGGCTGCAGTGAGCCATAAATGCGCTACTCCCATCCAGCCTGGGTGACAGAGCACGACCCTGTCACACACACACACACACACGCACACAAGAGTGTCAGTGTGTGGACAAGGCAAATGAGTATTATCTCTAGAAGATACTAACGATGTCTTGAAAGGTTAAAAAAACCAAGATAGGCTGGGCGTGGTGGCTCACGCCTGTAATCCCAGCACTTTGGGAGGCTGAGGCGGACGGATCACGAGGTCAGGAGATCCAGACCATCCTGGCTAACATGGTGAAACCCCATCTCTACTAAAAATATAAAAAATTATCCAGGCATGGTGGCAGGCGCCTGTAGTCCTAGCTACTCAGGAGGCTGAGGCAGGAGAATGGTGTGAACCCGGGAGGCAGAGCTTACAGTGAGCCGAGATCACGCCACTGCACTCCAGCCTGGGCGAAAGAGCGAGACTCCGTCTCAAAAACGAAACAAAACAAAACAAAAAAAGTGACTAAAGTTAAGGAGTCATAGTCTTTATTTTTAATGAGGGATATCTTTAAGGTACTGATCAATCTTGGATTTAAAAAAAAACTAAAGATGGGGTCTTGCTTTGTTGCCCAGGCTGGTCTGGAACTCCTGGCCTCAAGTGATCCTCCCACCTCAGCCTCCCAAAGTTCTGGGATTACAGGTGTAAGCCACTGTGCCCAGCCAACCTTGGATTTTGATATGTATCCATGTTAACATTTCTAAAATAGTGTGTGTTGGGGGCATGCTGGAAGAAATCGTTCCTCACCCATTACCAGGTTCAAGGTTGAGGCCCCTATAACAAAAGACGAATGAGAAAAAGGTATGCAAATCTATTCATTATAAGTGTTATGTGACACAGGAGCCTTCAGAAACGAAGACCAAGACACCGATAAATGTGTGTGTGTGTGTGTGTGTGTGTGTGTGTGTGAGAGAGAGATAGGGTCTTGCTTTGTCACCCAGGCTGGAGTGCACTGGCATGATCACAGCTCACTGCAGCCATGATCTCCCAGGTTCAAGTAATCTACTTACCTCAGCCTCCCAGTAGCTGGGACTACAGATGCATGCCACTAAGCTGAGCTAATTTTTAAACTTTGTTTTTAGTAGAGATGAGATCTCACTGTATTGCCCAGGCTGGTCTCTTGGGATTGAGTTTAATCGATCCTCTCACCTCAGCCTCCCAAAATGCTGAGATTATAGGAGTGAGCCACTGCACCTGGCCAACTTGTGTATTTTAATGCTTAGGTTTGTTTTTCATTTAACAATTGTTTTTTTGAGATGGGGTCTCACTATGTTGCTCAGGCTGGACTTTGAAGAACTCCTAGGCTCAAGTAATCTGCCTGCCTCAGCCTCCTGAGTAGTTGGGACTACAGGCACATGCCACCACACCTGGTTTTACGCTTAGGTTTGATGAAGAGTGGACAGATATGGACAAATACGATTGTGGGACAAGTAAGTGTGTGATCTAATGGTAATAGACTGGGGGAAACTTAGCAAGGCCTGTTTGTTCGGATTTTCCTCTGCATCCCTGTGTCTTCAGAGATGAGGACATTTCCTTCCTCCAGGTATAGGGAGGATACCTCTCAAATATAAGCCTCCTCCTAGGTAGGTTGGGGAATTCTTTTATGGCCTGCTTTAGAGGAGAAAAGCAGGAGGTCAGAGAGAAGCTTCCTGCTTCTGCTGTTTTCTCAAAGGCCAAGGTGTCATGTTTTAGAGTAGCGAGTTCTGAGCCCCATAATTCATCACTAAAACAATAGAATGGTGGCCATCTCTTCACTACACAGCCTGCCACTCTAACGCCAGTGGACCCTGCTGCTTCGGTCTGTGCTTCTGGACGGCAGGATAGTCTGTCCACACAGGGAGGAGTATTTTAGTCCTGGCTTTGTTGGGAATTGCCAGTAGGTGATAGTAATAAAAGCATACAAACTTCTAGTGGATTTTGTCCTCTTCACTCCCCTAACTCCTGCACTGTTCCTAGATTTTCACTGATTACTTTTCCCTTTCCAAGTAGTGATCCCTGTGAGGTCTGATTATTCAATTTGCAGATGTCTGGCTCTTAGCTTCTTTTGCTTAATCTTCAGGTCATTTCCTTAATCAACAACATTACCTTAGGGCAGTGGTTCTAAAAGTATGTGCCACAGACCCCTAGAGTTCCCCAAGGTCCTGTCAGGGGGTCCCCAAGGCCAGACCCTTTTTTTTTTTTTTTTGAGACAGAGTCTCATTCTATTGCCCAGGCTGGAGTGCAGTCGTGTGATCTTGGCTCACTGCAGCCCCAGCTTCTCAGGCTCAAGCGATCCTCCTGCTTCAGTCTCCCGAATAGCTGGGACTACAGGTGCGTGACACCATGCCCAGATAATTTTTGTATTTTTTTGTAGTGATGGCGTTTTATCACATTGTTCAGGCTGGTCTCAAACTCCTGAGCTCAAGTAATCCATCCGATCAGCCTTTTAAATGTTGGGATTACAGGCATGTACCACCACACCCGTTTCAGAACTATTTTTATATTAATACTAAGACCATCACTTGCCATTTAACTGTGTTGACTTTCGCGCTAGTGGTGCAAAAGCAATGGTAGCTTAAGCTTCTGGCACCTTAGACATCAAGGTGGTGACACCAAACTTTACTAGTAGCCATTGTATTCTTTGCCACACACCACACACGGTAAAACCAAACAAAAACCTAGTTTCACTTAAGAATGTCCTTGGCAAAGCAGTACACATTATTAATTTATTAAATCTCAACTTTTAGGCACACATCTTTTTGGTATTTTGTGTCATAAGAAATACACATAAAGCACTTGTGTGGCATACTGAAGTAGGATGGTTGTTTCAGGAAAAGCACTTGTGTGACTATTGAGTTGTGAGCTCAACTACCAGCTTTTTTCATTAAACACCTTTTTTTTTTTTAACTCGGGAGAATTAGTGACATACAACTCTAAAGGAAGATTTGTGCTTCGAAGGAAAATTGCATTGTTTGTTGAACATCCTTAGTTGATTCTGATTCTATGGGAGCTATTTTACAACTCTGTTAAGTTGTAGATAACTGATGGCAATGCAAAATAAATCTTGTCTATAAATGTTAGGCAAATGAATTCTGCCTGGTGGAGGGACTGCCCTTCCCCATCCAGTAAAAAAGCCAGTCTTGTGTCCGTGTGTACTCTCATTTTAACCTTTCAAAATTCCTTAAGAATTTGTGATTGTTTGGTTTCTCCTTTGAACTGGTTTAAATATCTGTCTGGTTCCCTCATTATGAGTTTAAAAAAACTTTAACATGTGTTCATTTTGTGTCAGTATAAGAGTCATGGTTTTACCTTTTTTCTTTTTTTAAAAAAACTATCTTTTAATAAAGACTATAATTGCTCTAACTTGGGTATTTAGCAGAAAATTTCTCAGAAATAATTAAAGTGAGTCTGTCAAGGAAAACAGCTGACAGTATTTGTTACCGAAGATCACATTTGAGCTTTCAAATGAAAATTGGAATATCCACTGCCCTGAGCCTGACAGCTTCCCAGCACTTAAAAACTTAAATTGTGAGGTTGGTGGTGACGTGAGTGAATGTGATGCTGGATAATAAAATGTGACAGTGTTTGGAAGATCTGCATAATTCAGTGAGCCAATATTTTCCAAATGACCAATGCATGATGTTACAAAATCTTGCATAAGAAAAAATCCATTCAAAGTACATGATAGGCCAATAGATTTTAATGTAACAGAGTATGAAAAGTTCATTGATATGGTTTCAGATTCTACATGCAACTAGCCTTTAAGAAACTACCAGCCAGACGCAGTGGCTTATGCCTGTAATCCCAGCACTTTGGGAGGCCGAGGGGGGCGGATCACCTGAGGTCAGGAGTTCAAGACCAGCCTGGCCAACATGGTGAAACCCCATCTCTACAACAATACAAAAACTAGCCAGGTATGATGGCGGGTGCCTGTAATCCCAGCTACTTGGGAGGCTGAGGCAGGAGAATTGCTTGAACCCAGGAGGCAGACAGAGATTGCAGTGAACCGAGATCATCACGCCATTGCACTCCAGCCTGGGTGACAGGGTGAGACTCCATCTCAAAAAAAACGAAAAAAAGAAACTATCACTTGCCGAATTTTGGTATAGTGTCAAAGTAGAAACTTCACAATTATCTGAAAAGACTATTACAATATTCCTTCCCTTTCCAACTATATCTGTGTGAGATTTTTTCTTTATACCCTTATTCAATCAAAACAATATATCTTGGCCAGGCACAGTGGCTCACGCCTGTAATCCCAGCACTTTGGGAGGCTGAGGCGGGTGAATCACTTGAGGTCAGGAGTTCGAGACCAGCTTGGCCAACATGGTGAAACCCTGTCTCTACTAAAAATACAAAAATTAGCCAGGTGTGGTAGTGGGCACCTGTAATCTCAGCTACTTGGGAGGCTGAGGCAGGAGAATCGCTTGAACCTGGGAGGCAGAGGTTGCAGTGAACTGAGATCTCGCCACCACACTCCAGCCTGGGTGACAGAGTGAGACTCTGTCCCAAAAGAAAACAAAAACAAAAACAAAATATATCATAATAGCTTGAATGGAGAAGCAGAAATGAGAATAAAGCTCTCCTGTATTAAGCCAGATACTGAAGAGATTTGCATAAATGTAAAACAATGCTATGCTTCTTATTAAATATACATTTTCTTAAATTTTGGAAGATAGTTATATTTTATAAAAATGTAATTAATGTTCACATGTAATGAGTTAATAATTGTTATCTTAAAGTAAACTAAGAAGTAGTTTTAAAAGTCTTAGTTTTAATTTTTAATTTGGTAACTATTGATACATAAAACCTGCATAAACAAAATCTTGGGAGTCTTCAATAATTTTTAAGTGTTGAAGTCCTGAGATCAAAATGTTTGAGAACTATGACCTTAGAGAAAAAGATTGTTAAATTTGAGCTGGTTGAGTGGTCGGCTTATGTCAGAAGACAGGGTTTGGAAAGAGTTAGGATTATGGATTAAGGTAAAGTTGAATTCCCTCCCGTACTGTGCAGAAGTCATTGGCTTTGCCATTAATAATAATAACAGTATCAGGTCAAGTGCAGTGGCTCATGCCTGTAATCCCAGCACTTTGGGAGGC
>NW_012116710.1:190363-194719 GCF_000951035.1 Colobus angolensis palliatus | reverse complement strand
ACTGTGCAGAAGTCATTGGCTTTGCCATTAATAATAATAACAGTATCAGGTCAAGTGCAGTGGCTCATGCCTGTAATCCCAGCACTTTGGGAGGCTGAGGCGCGCGGATCACTTGAGGTTTGAGACCAGCCTGGCCAACATGGCAAAACCGTGTCTCTACTAAAAATACAAAAATTAGCCAGGCTTGGTGGCACATGCCTGTAGTCCCAGCTACTTGGGAGACTGAGGCATGAGAATCGCTTGAACCCAGATGGCAGAGGTTGCAGTGAGCCCAGATCATGCCACTGCTCTCCAGCCTGGGCAACAGAGCAAGACCCTGTCTCAAACAAACAAACAAAGTATCTACTAATTTGGGAGCACCTATTGTGCGCTAATTACACTACATAAATTACTTTGTTTATTCTTACACCAAGAATAGGTTTGCCCTTTCATAGTAATAGTAATAATAATAATAAAAATAATAATAAAAGTAAATACATCTAGGTTCTAAATAAACCCAGAGTCAAAGAAGTTGAGTGACTTGCCCAGAGTCTAACAACCAAGAGGGAATCCTTATTTTGTTCTTCTCCATAGCCAGTAGCCTTAACCAGGAGTCCACATTATCTCCTGATTCTGAGTGGCCATGGTCAAGTCTAATTTTCCTGAGTCTGTTTTCCAATCTGTAAAACAAATGGGATCAGAGAGAGTTTCACCTACCATGGGCCAAGTCCTCAGCCCTATATGCAGGGCATATTACACATTCCCCTGCCTTCAGGAAGCTCCCAGTAGGATGTTCTTTAAAATCTGGCCAAGCTGTCTGATACTGGAATTTTCATAACCCATATTCTTAATGCTATCACTGTGAGTCCTAGGATTTCAGTGGCTTTGTGGTTGGAGAGTGAAGAAACCTAAGCAGAGAATGCAGAGATTGCCAGTTTATTAGCATGGAGAGGCGAGATAACAATCCAGTAGCTAATTCATTTTGCCACTGCATCCTAGAGGCCAGGAACTAGAAACCTAAGCATAAAGCCTCCACTGCTGGAAGACTCCCACCCCCCGCCCCACAATTCAGGAATTGCTTTCAGCCAACATTACCTCTGCTTTCTGAGCACAAGCCAGGCTATTGTGCTGGAAATAATCGGTGTTAGTCTTATTGGAGTGGCTTGCGTTGCCATAGTTACTATTTGGGTTCTGTGCACCTAAAATTTCAAGTATTTAACAGGCAAAAAGAGTTAGCTTATTTTTCTCTTTTTGTCTTTGGAAAATCAGATTGGAGAGAAAGCAGATTCTACATCCTATTAAATGTCTGTGTTGAGTGGGTACTGTCATATCCGGCATTGCAGAGTCATAGTTAACTCTCAAGCAGTGAAAAGCAGCTTGGCTGTGGCCTTGAAAAATGGAGTTATCAGCATCCTGCTGAGGACCCACAGTTACTGCCTCCTGATGGATGGAAATGCAGATTGTCATTGCTGGTTGTGCAGCTAAAGAAATTGGGTGAGGCAGCTGGTTATTTATGACGGAGCAACACAGAGCTGGTCAGTAGTTTCCCCAGTTGCCACCACGCTGTGTACATGGCAACCTGCCCCCCAGCACTGAAGGCTGGGACAGAAGTTTGCAAAGAGATGGGAAGGGGAGGTGGGGACGAACTGGTGTGTGCGTGGGGGTAGCAGCACAGCAGTAGCAGAAAGGGAGCAAACTTGGCCACTCAGCACCGAGAGAGTGCAACACATGAAGACTCTGCTTTCAAAGCCATCATGTTTATTCGTGCTGCCTGTTTGCCTGTCTGGTTCACAGGCTCTGAATCGGCCTACAGTGGTGCCTAGAAATAGTCCCCTTTGCTTGGTCGCCATGAGTCAGACTGGTCTTTATGTGGCTGTCTCCTAGGAATCCAAAGCTATGCCACATGGCTGGAAGCTGTGTTTACAAGCTTTTCATCAGTCTTCCTTAACTTGTGGTTGCTATGGTTTCCTTTGCCTGCTGGGCTGGCCCTTTAAGGGGGACAAGCTGTCCACTCAGCCAAATGCCAGAGGCACCGGCTCCAATAGCTTCAGTCTTTTGGCCATGGGCTCCACCATATCTCATCACCTGCTCATTCTGAGCCCCAGACTTCTCCCTTGGTGAGGCTGACCTTGACCTTTGCCCTGTCATGTGTCCATTGTGGGGTCTGCCACCTTACTGCCTGTCCTGGCACCCTCTACATTTGCCACAGTCAGGGTGTTTGTGGCTGGGTGCAGTGGCTCACGCCTGTAATCCCAGCACTTTGGGAGGCCAAGGCGGGTGGATCACGAGGTCAGGAGTTTGAGACCAGCCTGGTCAAGATGGTGAAACCCCGTCTCTACTAAAAATAAAGAAAATTAGCTGGGTGTGGTGATGGGCACCTGTAATCCCAGCTACTCGGGAGGCTGAGGCAGGAGAACTGCTTGAACCCGGGAGTGAGCCGAGATTACACCATTGCACTCCAGCCTGGGCAACAGAGTGAGACTCCATCTCAAAAAAAAAAAGAAAAAAAATCAGGGTGTTTGTTTTGCTTCCTGTTGGACTGACTTCTCAATACCTTGGATTTTGCTCAGATAGAGAGCCCTGTCTCCTTTGCCATGGTCATAATGATTTACTTAGATACAGAGCTTGTGTTTACCTGGAGGTGCCATCCTATCCTCTGTTACTTTGTCATGGACACCTGTTTATCCCCTTTTCAGGGTAATAGCACTTTGTGTTTGGGGGATCCACCCTGTTCTCAGCTTATCGGTGTTTCTAGAGGGGCTTATCCCACCCCTCTTCAATGATTGGTGCAGGGATGAACCATAATCCAAGCCAGGCCAATGACAATTAATCCTGGAACTTTTGCTAGGAGAAATAAGTTTTTCTCTCTGTGGTTGTTTAGGGTATTGGATGTATCCTTTTTTTTTTTTTTTTTTCTGTTGCCCAGGGATGAGTGCAATGGTGCAATCTTGGCCTCCCGGGCTCAAGAGATTCTTGTGCTTCAGCCTCCTGAGTAGCTAGGATTACAGATGTGCACCACCATGCCTGACCAGGGTATTGGATGTAATCCTGATGTACTGGGTGATGTGAAGGTGGGGGCTACTATTTAAAACAGAATCAATCAACACACAGGAGAACAGGGCTAAGAGTTCAAAAGAAAGCCTGTGACTTGACATTGTTCACATGCCTCAACTGTAGTCCAGATACCTGAGTCAGAATAAACTCCCTTTTAATGCCAATGCCTATTGAGGTTGGGCTTTTTGTCACTTGCAACTGAAAGAGTCTGATACCTCCCCATTCATGAGGACACCAAGATTCAGAGAGTGAGGTAATCTACCCAGGATACCCTGCTGCTGTGATTTGACCCCGTTTCTCTTGGCTCCCATGACTATGTCTCTCCCACTATGCCTACTTTAAATAGTAATCTTACATTTGTGACACATTTCACAAGACACAAAGCACTTTCTCGTGACATACACCACCACACCAAATTCTACTGCTTTCACCGTGTTCTTCCAGCACAGGGCTATTATTATTATGATTAGACACACAGTATTATCAACCTCATTTTCCAGATGAGGGCATTGACAGTTGGTCACATGCACACTTGGCTGGTGAGTGGCAAGTGGGACTCTCTGCTTCAAGTTTGACTTAACATTCATGCCATTTCCCTACATCACTTCCTGGGTATGCCATGGAGAGTAATTGCCTCAACTGGTGGCCTCTTGTCCCTTGCTTTTCCCCCAGGGAGCCTTGATCAGTGCATATCTTGGAGGTAGTTGCTTTTGGAGGAGGCCTGACAGACACAATGGAAAGGGCCTGAGACTTGGTGATCAAACAGACTCAAGTTTAGATCTTGCTTCCCCCACTTACTGGCTTTGTAACTGACTTAGTCCACTCGGACTGCTATAAGAAAATACCATAAACTGGGTGGCTAGTAAACAACAACAATGTATTTCTCATAGCTCCTGAGGCTGGGAAGTCCAAGATCAAGATGCCCACAGATTCTGTGTCTGGTGAGGGTCTGTTTTCCGGTTCATTAATGGCATCTTCCAGCTGTGTCCTCACGTGGTGGAAGGGACAAGACAGCTTGGGCCTCTTTTATAAAGGCACTAATCCCATTCATGAGGGCTTCACCCCCTTGAGCTAATGTTTTCCTCAAAGGTCCTATCTCCTAATACCATCATCTTATTAGGGGTGTTGGGATTTCAACATACACATTTTGGAGGGGACACAAATATTTATTTATTTTTATTTTTGAAACAGAGTCTCACTCTGTCACCCAGGCTGCAGTGTAGTGGTGCCATGTCAGCTCACTGCAACCTTCACCTCCCAGGCTCAAGTGATTCTCCTGCCTTGGCCTCTCAAGTAGCTGGGATTACAGGTGTGTGCCACCAC
>NW_012116710.1:183813-190087 GCF_000951035.1 Colobus angolensis palliatus | reverse complement strand
TGGGTGACACTGGGTGCCTGGGTGACAGAGCGAGGCTCCGTCTCAAAAAAAAAAAAAAAAAAAATCTCTTGCTTAAATAATAACAGTAAAAATGGAAAAAATAAGTATGAAACTCCAACCTCCCTTCTGAATTACTTGTTTTCACTTGCTGTGTTATTATCTGGTCAATATCCATCTGTACATATCAATTTTACACAGTTATGATTATAGGTATTGTGTATATGTGTGTATATAATATTTGTATTATGTGTATGTATATAAAAATGGCACTTTTTTGTTGATCACAGTGAGTTTGTTCGAGTTAAATTTGATAGAGAGAAACATGGTTATTAAATGCACAAGTAGATTAGTTTTGATAAGTGTATGCACTTGGGTAACTACCACGCCAGTCAAGGTAAACATTTCCATTACTCCAAATGGTTCCCTTGTGACCCTTTCTGATCAATCTTCACCCCCATAGGCCTCTACTGTTCTGATGTCTATCACTATGGATTAGTGTTGTCTGTTTTTGAATTTTAGATTAAAGGAAGCAGAGAGGATTGACTCTTTTGAGACACATATATGTAAAGAATGACTTTTTTGTTTCCATAATACTACTAATGTGATTTTTCTAATTATAAAATATGTATGCTTTCATTATCAATATTACACAATGCAGAGTAGTATTATGCAGCATTCAAAACAACTGTGCTCCGACCTATTTCCTATAGGTGACCACCGAATCTTGGTATATTTTCTTACAGTGGTTCTCAATGTCTAGTCTCCAGACTAGCAACCTCAGCAGAACCCAGAAATGCAAATTTTTCAGCCCCACTCCAGATCTACCAAATCGGAAACTCTGGGGTTGTAGACTAGCCATGTGGTTTAAGAAGCCCTCCAGATGTTCCTGATACATCAGTACTTGAGAACCATTTCCTTATGATTGCCTTCCTTCCTTCCTTCCTTCCTCCCTCCCTCCCTCCCTCCCTCCCTTCCTTCCTTCCTTCCTTCTTTCCTTCCTTCCTTCCTTCCTTCCTTCCTTTCTTCCTTCCTTCCTCCCTCTTATTTTTTTGTAGAGACAGGGTCTCTCTGTGTTGCCCAGGCTTGTCTCAAACTCCTGGCTCCAGGTGATCCCCCTGCCTCAGCCTCTGATAGTGTTGGGATTACACGTGTGAGCCACCATGACTGGCTGAGAAACTAATATTTCTAGCAGTAGATTCTACCCTCCCTTAGTGTCTGCCTCACCTTTCAGGAGACCTGTGGAGGTGGGTTGTATTAGTTTGTTTTTCATGCTGCTGATAAAGACATACCTGAGACCGGGTAATTTTTAATGAAAAAGAGGTTTAATGGACTCACAGTTGCATGTGATAGGGGAGGCCTCACAATCATGACAGAGGGTGAAAGGCACATCATACATGGCAGCAGGCAAGAGAGAATGAGAGCCAAGTGAAAGGGGAAAGAAATCCCTTAAAACCATCAGATCTCATGAGACTTATTTACTACCAGGAGAACAGTAGCGGGGAAACTGCCCCCATGATTCAATTATCTCCCACCACAGCCCTCCCACAACATGTGGGAATTACGGGAGCTACAATTCAAGATGAGATTTGGGTGGGGACACAGCCAAACCATATCATGGGTGAAAACTTGAATCTGCTGCTTGGGTAAGAATGGGTGTGAACTCCTGAGCGTTAGGTTTGAAGAGCAGTGGATAGATGGTTGTACTCCATTAACCAGACACCAAGCTCTTATTTGGCTGAGTGGGTTGGCACTCTGAGGCTGAAAATGGAATAGTTTTGAGACAGTAGAACATATTTTTTAGAGGCTGAGCTAGAGGGACAGGAAGAGAAGGAGGAAAAACAAAGTAGCTGGCAGAGAGAGGACTTTGAGGGAAAAGAAGAAAAATATTTAAAGGAACTTTTATGAAGTTCTCCCACGTTATGCACAATGTAAACTTTCTTTCTTGTCTCCCCAAGAATTTTTCAGTAAAATAGACATTTCTTGTTGATGTTGATAGGGACAAGAGGCAGGGAAACTCTGGGCAGAAGAGGGCAGGTCCCTGGTGAGGGCTCTACCCTCAAGCCTGGAACCTCAGCTCAAAGTGAGAACGTACATCCCTGTTTTCCTGCTTGAATGTTGACTTTACCAAAACTGCCCATGGCCTGTCTCACCCCTCCATCCTGTGCCCATAAAATCCCCAGGCTCATCTGGCAGAGAGAAGAGAAGCAGCTGGATGTCAGAGACTATGGCTGGACATTAGAGAGAAGTGGGTTGATTTCAGAGGGACAGCTTGATGATGTAGCTTTGGAGAAGAGTTTGGCTGGGGATGGCCAGATTTCAGGGGAAGATTACCTTTCCAATCTGTCACCTTTTCAGCTCCCCTTCCCACTTAGAGACACTTTCATCAGCAATAAAATCCCCCTCATTTACTACCTTCAATTTGTTTGTGCAACCTCATTCCTTCTGGACGCCAGACAAGAAATTGGGTGTGGGTGTAAAAGGCTGTCACACTGACCCTTCACCGAGCTGTTAACACTTAAGCTGTCCTCAGACGACAAAGCTAAAAGGGCACTGTAACACTCCTTCTGGGGCTCAGGGATCACAGGCACTTCCCCGTAGATGCTGCTGTGGGACCACATGAAGTTTTGCTTCTGCTGGTGCCCAAAAGTACTTGCCTTGGCTCCTGCACCTACTCACCTGCGTGCTCCCCCTCCTGTGATGGGTGAAGCCCAGCAGGTCTGAGTGAGTGGAATTCACTCCTGTCAGTGCCAAAGCAGCTGGCTAGTTCCAGTGCCCCTGCACTCCAGTTCCCACCTGTGAAGGGGTCAGGAAAATATTCTGCTTCAGTGTTTTGTAGAGTTTAATTTCTTTTGAGGACACCTTGAAATACTTAGTGGGATTGGGATGAACACAGTGTCACCCACCAGGATTTTGCCATTTTGGGTCACATATTTTTGGGGCACCTCCTGTGTACCAGGCATGATGTCAGGTACTGAGGTGACAAAGATAGCTAGGACGTGGTCTCTGCACTCAAGGAGTGTAAAGTCTTTTGGGAGAGCAGGTGTGGAAACAGATTAGAGTGGAAGACCTTTAGTCTAGAAGACTGAACATCAGAGTTGTTCTAAAAGAATATGAAAAGTGATCACTTGCATAAAGACAGACATATAGACTGATGGAATACAATTGAGAGTCCAGAAATAAACACACACATATATGGCCTAATGATTTTCAACCAGGGTGCCAAGAACATTCAGTGAAGATAGAACAATCTTTTAACAAATGGTTTTGGAAAAGCTAGACATCCACATGCAAAAAAAAAAAAAAAAAAAAAAAAAAGAAGTTGAACCCTTACCTTACACTATATACAAAAATTAACTCCAAATAGTTGAAAGACTTCAATGTATGACCTAAAGCTATAAAACTCTTAGAGAAAATCAGGGGAAACCTTCATGACATTGGATTTTGCAGTGATTTCTTGGCCGTGACACCAAAATCACAGGCAGCAAAAGAAAAAATGAACTGGACTACATCAAAATTTAAAACTTTTGTGCATCAAAGGACATAATCAGAGTGAAAAGGCAATCATGGATTGGGGAAGATATTTGCAAATCATATATCTGAGAGGGGTTAATATCTGGTATATATAAAGAATGCCTAAAACTCAGCAATGACAAAAACAAACAACTAGATCAAAAAATTGGGCAAAGGCCTTGGATAGACATTTTTCGAAAGAAGATATATAAATGGCCAATAAACACATGAAAAGATGCTCAACATCACAAACCAATAGGGAAATGAAAATTAAAACCACAATAAGACAGGGTTCCCTAATCCCTGTTAGGAGCTGCGCCACAGAGCAGGAAGTGAGTGGCAGGTAGGTGAGCATTACCACCCAAACTCCACCTCCTATCAGATCAGCCGTGGCATTAGATTCTCACAGGAGCACAAACCCTACTGTGAACTGCATATGTGAGGGATCTAGGTTGTGTGCCCCTTATCAGAATCTAACTAATGCCTGATGATCTGAGGTGGAACAGTTTAATCCTAAAACCATCTCCCTGCAACCTCATCCTTGGAAAAGTTGTCTTCCATGAAACTCATCCCTGGTGCCAAAAAGGTTGGGAACCACTGCAATAAGATACAACCTTACACCCATTAGGATGGGTACTATCCAAAACAAACAAACAAACAGATACCCCCTCGTCCCAAAATAATAAGTGTTAGTGAGGAAGTGGAGAAATTGAAACTCTTATGTATTGTTAGGGTGAATATAAAATGGAGCAACCACTGTGGAAAAAAGTACTCAAGTTGCTAAAAAAAAAACAACACAGAATTATTATATGATCCAGTAATTTCACTTCTGGGTATATACAAAAAATAATTTAAAGCAGAGACTCCAACAAATAGTTATATACCAATATTCATAGCAGCATTACTCATAATAGCCAAAAGGTAAAAGCAACTCAAGTGTCCATTGATGGATGAATGGAAAAAACAAAATTTGATACATATATACATTAGAATATTATCCATCCTTAAAGAGGAAGGAAACTCTGACCCATGCTACCACATGGATAAACCTTATGGACATTGTGCTGAGTGAAATAAGCCAGTCACAAAAAGACAAATACTGTTAAGATTCCACACTTGTATGAAATACCTAAAGTAGTCAAATTCATGGAAACAGAAAGTAGAATGGAGGCTACCAGGAGCTAGGGTAGGAAGAATGGGAAGTTTAGGGGATCCAGAGTTTCAGTTTTTTGATGAAAAACTTCCTGAGATGGATGGTGGTGCTGGCTGCACAACGATGTGAATGGCTTAATGCACAGACCTGTACACTTAAAAAATAATTAAGATGGTAAATCTTATGTGTATTTTACCACAAGTTTTAGAAATTTAAAAAACTTTAAAAAGTGATTACCCACTTAAAAATCACACCACTGTAATGACTGACAACATTTTGTACTATGAAGGGGTGGTGCGATCCAGGGGGCTA
Organism: Colobus angolensis palliatus; assembly: GCF_000951035.1. Taxonomy (NCBI): domain Eukaryota; kingdom Metazoa; phylum Chordata; class Mammalia; order Primates; family Cercopithecidae; genus Colobus; species Colobus angolensis. The sequence continues at coordinate 185,112 of NW_012116710.1, read as the reverse complement.
TGAATTACTGGTGGGTAAGGTCCTAGCTGCCCAGTAAAGGCAGATTGTAGTGGACAATGTCCAGACATTGCAACAGATTTATGGCAACTGAAGTTGTAACTGGTTTTGGACATTCAACTGTTTTGGCGGGTCATATGACTTTAGTTTGATTGTTGTGGTCTTTGTTATTAAGATAGCCATATTCCAGAATGACTATAATTCCAGAATGGAACAGGTCTCAGATCTTCCATGCACATTATCTTCTGTTGTGATGACAATGTGAGAAACGCCATAAGAGATAGAGACAGGTGCAGGATACCTATTTGTTCATTAATTCTTGAGACAGGACAGAGGTGTAAATTACTGCTTCTTTGCTACATCTTCTGCCATGCTGTGCTTTTTTCTTAGTGCATTATGCTTTGGCTGTAGGGTTTTTTTGTCTTATTAATGGGGCACTTTATGTTCAATGGGGAAGCTAATTTTCCTAGTTTGGTTCCCGGGGGGAGCAGACCTCAGATTGCAGATTTGTGCACACGTTTATGAGACACTTCTCAGCAACAACAACTGTGAGGGAGTGAGGGTGGCAGGTTCGGAAGAGGCCTCAGCCAATCCCATGGGAAGTTCTGAAACTGGGAGGGTCCTTCTGAATTATCCACAGGGAGGTAAGGGGGTGGGATCTTCTGCCTCATGGTCCTCGGACACAGGCTGTCCTGGGGAGGGAGAATGATCTGGGGTGAGATAACGCTCCTTGGCTCAGGACAATGCTTGAGGAGTGTTTTAGCCACGAGTGTTTTTTGAGACAGTTTTGCTCTATTGCCTAGGCTGGAGTGCAGTGGCACAATCTCGGCTCACTGCAACCTCTGCCCTCCCGGTTCAGGTGATTCTTGTGCCTCAGCCTCCCAAGTAGCTGGGATTACAGGCACGTGCCACCATGCCTGGCTAATTTTTGTATTTTCAGGTAGAAACGGGATTTCACCATGTTTTCCAGGCTGTCTTGAGCTCCTGGCCTCAAGTGATATGCCCGCCTTGGCCTCCCAAAGTGTTGGGATTACAGGCATGAGCCACCAGGCCCAGCTGATAGCCAACACTTTAGGCATTTGAGGGAGGGTGTGCCTTAGTCCAAAAGCCCAGGCAGTGAAAAAAAAACAAAACAAAAATCCTCTGCAGGGGGATCTGGGCAGCACAGCACACACATGTATGCTGTGCCAGTCTTCTGCTTTTGTCTTTAGCAGTTATTGGTACCAGAAGTAAGACATTTCCTGGAAAGGTAGCACAAAACAATACCAGAAGCATGAACAGGGGTTGACTTAAAAAAAAAAA
>NW_012116710.1:166678-182225 GCF_000951035.1 Colobus angolensis palliatus | reverse complement strand
TCCTTTCTTCTTTCCTTCCTCCCTCTGTCCCTTCCTTTCTTCCTTCCTTCCTTCCCACATTTTTGTATTCTACTTTTTCATATGACATGACACCTTGTTAGAAACATTACTATGCCATGACAGGTAATGAGTTAATTTATTCAGAGTAGGAGAAACTGGTGTGGAATTCAAGTGTAGAAATGAGGGTAGATGTGGCCTCCTTGGGCTTTTGCCCTCTCTTGGGATAACTGTTTCCCAGCCTGGCCACATTTGTGGAAGGCCTCCTTACTCCCTGTCATCCCCACACAGCATGAGGATGCTGGAAATGTGTTTGGGTGGAGAGGTTCAGTTGTATGTGGGAACATTTACAAATAAACCTTGTCTCATTTATAGCAGGTGAATAAAAACTATCCAGGCAAATGACACAGAAGGCTGGCACTTGTGGTTCCCAAATAAGAGTTGGTCTCGAGAAGTCTAGGTGGGCGGACATGGATGTGCCAGTGTTAGGGGAGACATCCTGAAGGAAAGATCACTATGTGGCTTTGTGGGAGACATTGTCTGGGTCCTTGGTTCTGGTTCTGGTTGAACAAGGACCCTCCTCTTGCCTCATAATACAGCACTGCTGGGGAGCACTGTGTCCACTGGTGGACTCCAGACTGGCAGGCGTGACTTTGGTCCTCCTTGGGAAGTGCCTGTTGACTTTTCTTTCTTGCTCTGAGATGCCATTTGTTAGGCCAAAAGAGTCTCGAGAAGAAAGAGGAGAAGGGACTTTATCCACAAGCATATACTCCCCAGAGTATAGCCCTCCACACAAAGGCTTTCTATTCATCTTGCAAGAAATGACCTTTCAAGATATGACCTAGGAGCATCCAAAGATTGGGGAAGTGACTTGCCCAAGGTCACACAGTGGGCGTGTTCTGTCAACACTGAGATTCCAGTCCTAATCACCTAACTCCAAATTCTGCCCTCTTTCCACTCTGTGGCGCTGTCTCCTGGAGCAGGCATGGTTCTGTTCTTCTTTATGGTGGACAGGGCAGTAGGAAAAGGGATAGTGCTGGACATCTCAGGGAGCAAGAGGCACCTATATCAGAACTTCTGGGGAAAACGAAGGAAGAGAACATGAAATGCAGTGTGATGTAGTGCAAAAATGAGTGGGTTCTGGGTCCAGTGTGACCTGATTTAGAATCAGAGCTGAGGTTCTTATGGGTTGTGTGATGTATCAGTTATTGATTGCTGTGTAACAAATTACCCTTAAACTCAGCAGCTTGAAAAAACCCACACCTTTATTATCTCAGAGTTTCTGTGGATCGGGAATCCAGGTGTGCCTTACCTGGGTCCTCTGCTTGTGGGTCTCTTACAAGACTGCTTTTGACGTATTGGCTGGTGCCTGGTGCTGAGGTCTCATATAAAGGCTTAACTAGAACGATCCTGTCTTAGTCTCCCGAGGCTTCTAAAACAAGATGTCATAGACTGGATGGCTTAAAAAGCAGACATTTCTTTTGTTACAACTTTGGAGCTTCTCAGTCTGAATTTAGAGGTCAGGGTGCCAGCATGGCCAGGTTCTGGTGAAGGCTGTCTCTTCCTGGTTTATAGACAATTGCCTTCTTACTGTGTCCTCATATGGCAGAGAGAGAGAGGGGGAAGAGAGAGAGAGGAGGGGAATAGAGAGAGAGAGAGAGAGAGACTCTCCTCTCTGGTCTCTTCTTATAAGGGCACTAATCCCATCCTCAGGCTCCAACCTCATGACCTCATCTAACCCTAATTATCTCCTGAAGACCCTGTCTCCAAGTACCATCACATTGGTAGTTACAGCTTCAACATGTGAATATGGGGAGGATATAGCTTTGTCCATGGCATATCTGCTTTCAGGCTGACTCACATGGTTGGTGGCAGGATTCAGTTTCTCCTGGGTTGTTGGATAAGGGCCTTGGGTCCTTGCTTCCTGTTGGTCTGAGGCCATCCTTGCTTCCTTCCACAGGGGTCTCCCCAGCATGGCAGATGGTTTAACTCTTCTGTATCCCCTCAACCCTTTTTAACATGTAAAACGGCAATAGCTGTAGCTATCTTAGAGTTGTCATGGGGATTCCCTGAGGTAATGTAGAAAATGGCCTTGCACAGAAAACAGCACCTTGTTGGGGCTTCCTAAATGGCAACTATTATTCCCATTATAATTTTTAGGGCACCTGATATTCAGAAGCTTGTCTATTGTCCAGACAGCATATGGGGATATACCCCTTACCCCTGCTATGACACAAAGACTTCCCCAGTCTTTGTGCTTAGAAGGACAATTTCTAAGCACCAGAGAAAATACATCTGAGACCACGTGACTGGCAGTTCTCAGAGGTGTGACCTGGGAAATACAATGGTTGCATTTATTGTCCCTTCATGATAAGAGCAGGACTTAGCTTCTCAGAGTAGGCCCCAAAGTGTTCTTCACATCCTCAGGAACAAACCCAACTGCAACCGCTGCATGCGGAACAGCCCTAGCTGCACCCACGGCATCCATAACAGACCCCAACTACACCCACAGCATCCAGAACAGCCCCCAACTGCACCCACAGCATCCAGAACAGCCCCCAACTGCACCCACAGCATGCGGAACAGCCCCAACTACACCCATGGCATCCAGAACAGACCCCAGCTACACTCACTGCATCCAGAACAGCCCCCAACTGCACCCACTGCATGCGGAACAGCCCCAACTACACCCACAGCATCCAGAGCAGACCCCACCCAAAACCATGGCATCCAGAACAACCCCCAACTACACCCACAGCATCCAGAACAGCCCCCAAATGAACCCACGGCATCTTGAACAGCCCCCAACTGCACCCACTGCATCCAGAACAGACCCCAACTGAAACCACTGCATATGGCACAGCATGAACTCTGGGAAGTTCGACTTGAGCCACTTTTGTAGTTGATCTCATCTTTCAACCATCATTTCTGGTTTTTGTCCCATGTTTGTTAATATCTGAAAGCATCTCTGTCTGCTGTTTTCCCAACCAATCCTGGGCACAATTAACAAGGTGTTTTCCAGAGGCCCTGGGAGCCATATCTTTCTCAGTCATCATTTGGGGCCATTGCAGGGAGAAGTAGAAGTCTTATTGCTGTGGAATAATGTAGATGTCCTAAATCCTCGCTAGGTAGAAACAAGACCAGACTGAATGTCTGTTCTGAATTATCTTTCTCTGCTTAAATGGAGTCCAGGAGGAACCCTTACTTGCAAAATGTATATTATTCAGCCCAATGCTGGGTTCATTTCCTAAAAGAGATTGGGTCCAAATAACACTTTAATTGAATTCAGTTTCTTGACCTAACACTGACTTGGTTCTCCCTTCTGTGCCTTCCAACATTACACAAAGGAGGAGGAGGAGGAATAGACAAAGCGATTCACATGGATTTATAGGCCAAGCCACTCACTTCCACATTCCATAAAGCCCAAATGACTGCATAGGAAACAGCTGCAGCATTTATTGGGGCCTGGTAAGGCCTCATTACCATCCCACCTCCTCATAAGGGGTATTGCCTCCAAATGGAGTGCCGTGGAGGGAGTAATTGACTCTGCTGCCCTGGCACCTGGTGTGTCTGCCAAATGCCTAAGGTCAGTGCTGAAAACAAAACCAAAAACCGGATGGAAGGAGGCCTCAGGGCCTCCAGTGAGTGTGGGGAGCGGAGCTGAGAGATGGTCAGAAGGGATTTCATTTGTTTGTATTTTTCTTCTCTCACATAAGGAATGTTTATTGATCACCTACTATATGTCAGGCATAGTTGTATGCACTGGGGATATAAGAACAGACACAGCTCCTGCTGTCTTAGAGCAGGTACTCTAGGTGGCTCTGCCTAAATAATGACCCCTTGCCACATATGACTATTTAGATTTTTAAATTATTATTATACTTTAAGTTCTGGGATACATGTGCAGAACGTGCAGGTTTGTTATGTAGGTATACATGTGCCATGGTGGTTTGCTGCACCCATCAACCTGTCATCTACATTAGGTATTTCTCCTAATGCTATCCCTCTCCTTGCCCCCCACCCCCTGACAGGCGCTGGTGTGTGATGTTCCCCTCCCTGTGTCCACCATATGTTCTCTTTGTTCAGCTCCCACTTATGAGTGAGAACATGTGGTGTTTGTTTTTCTGTTCCTGTGTTAGTTTGCTCAGAACGATGGTTTCCAGCTTCATCCATGTCCCTGCAAAGGACATGAACTCATTCTTTTTTATGGCTGCATAGCATTCTATGGTGTATATGTGCTACATTTTCTTTATCCAGTCTATCATTGATGGGCGTTTGGGTTAGTTCCAAGTCTTTGCTACTGTGAATAGTGCTGCAATAAACATAGGTGTGTATGTGTCTTTATGGTAGAATGATTTATAATCCTTTAGGTATATACCCAGTAATGGAATTGCTGGGTTAAATGGTATTTCTGGATCTAGATCCTTGAGGAATCACCACACTGTCTTCCACAATGGTTGAACTAATTTGGATTCCCAGCAACAGTGTAAAAGTGTTCTATTTCTCCACATCCTCTCCAGCATCTGTTGTTTCCTGAATTTTTAATGATCACCATTCTAACTGGTGTGAAATGGTATCTCATTGTGGTTTTGATTTGCATTTCTCTAATGACCAGTGATGATGAGTTTTTTTCATATGTTTGTTGGCTGCATAAATGTCTTCTTTTGAGAAGTGTCTGTTCATATCCTTTGCCCACTTTTTGATGGGGTTGTTAATTTTTTTCTTGTAAATTTGCTTAAGTTCCTTGTAGATTCTGGATATTAGCCCTTTGTCAGATGGGTAGATTGCAAAAATTTTCTCCCATTCTGTAGGTTGCCTGTTCACTCTGATGGTAGTTTCTTTTGCCATGCAGAAGCTCTTTAGTTTAATTAGATTCCATTTGTCAATTTCGGCTTTTGCTGCAAATACTTTTGGTGTTTTAGTCATGAAGTCTTTGCCCATGCCTATGTCCTGAATTGTATTGCCTAAGTTTTCTTGTAGGGTTTTAATGGTTTTATGTCTTACATTTAAGTCTGTGATCCATCTTGAGTTAATTTTTGTATAAGGTGTAAGGAAGGGGTCCAGTTTCAGTTTTCTGCATATGGTTAACCAGTTTTCCCAACACCATTTATTAAATAGGGAATCCTTTCCCCATTGCTTGTTTTTGTCAGGTTTGTCAAAGATCGGATGGTCATAGATGTGTGGTGTTATTTCTGAGGCCTCTGTTCTGTTTCATTGGTCTATATATCTGTTTTGATACTATTACCATACTGTTTTGGTTACTGTAGGCTTGTAGTATAGTTTGAAGTCAGGTAATGTGATGCCTCCAGCTTTGTTCTTTTTGCTTAGGATTGTCTTGGCTATACCAGCTCTTTTTTGGTTTCATATGAAATTTAAAGTATTTTTTTTCTAATTCTGTGAAGAAAGTCAATGGTAGCTTGATGGGAATAGCACTGAATCTATAAATTACTTTGGGCAGTATGGTCATTTTCATTATATTGATTCTTCCTATCCTTGAGCATGGAATGTTTTTCCATTTGTTTGTGTCCTCTCTTATTTCCTTGAGCAGTGGTTTGTAGTTTTCCTTGAAGAGGTCCTTCACATCCCTTGTGAGTTGTATTTCTAGGTATTTTATTCCCTTTGTAGCAATTGTGAATGGGAGTTCACTCATGATTTGGTTCTGTTTGTCTTTTATTGGTGTATAGGAATGCTTGCAATTTTTTCACATGGATTTTGTATCCTGAGACTTTGCTGAAGTTGCTTATCAGTTTAAGGAATTTTTGGGCTGAGACGATGGGATTTTCTAAATATACAATTATGTGATCTGCAAACAGAGACAATCTGACTTCCTCTCTTCCTATTTGAATACCTTTTATTTCTTTCTTCTGCCTGATTGCCCTGGCCAGAATTTCCAATACTATGTTGAATAGGAGTGGTGAGAGAGGGCATCCTTATCTTGTGCTGGTTTTCAAAGGGAATGCTTCCGACTTTTGCCCATTCAGTGTGATGTTGGCTGTGGGTTTGTCATAAATAGCTCTCATTATTTTGAGATATGGTCCATTAATATGTAGTTTATTGAGTGTTTTTAGCATGAAGGGATGTTGAATTTTATTGAAGGCCTTTTCTGTATCTATTGAGATAATCATGTGGTTTTTGTCATTGGTTCTGTTTATGTGATGGATTACATTTATTGATTTGCATATGTTGAACCAGTCTTGCATCCCAGGGATGAAGCCGTCTGATTGTGGTGGATAAGCTTTTGAATGTGCTGTTGGATTCGGTTTGCCAGTATTTTATTGAGGATTTTTGCATCTATGCTTATCAGAGATATTGGCCTGAAATTTTCTTTTTTTGCTGTGTCTCTGTCAGGTTTTGGTATCAGGATGATGCTGGCTTCATAAAATGAGTTAGGGAGGAGTCCCTCTTTTTCTATTGTTTGGAATAGTTTCAGAAGAAATGGTACCTGCTCCTCTTTGTACCTCTGGTAGAATTCAGCTGTGAATCTGTCTAGTCCTGGGCTTTTTTTGGTTGGTAGGCTATTAATTACACCTCAATTTCAGAACTTGTTATTGGCCTATTCAGCAATTCGACTTTTTCCTGGTTGAGTCTTGGGAGGTTGTGTGTATTCAGGAATGTATCCATTACTTCTAAATTTTCTAGTTTATTTGCATAGAGGTGTTTGTAGTATTCTCTGATGATAGTTCGTATTTCTCTGGGATCAGTGGTGATATCCCCTTTATCATTTTTTTTCTTGTGTCTATTTGATTCTTCTCTCTTTTCTTCTTTATTAGCCAGGCGAGCAGTCCATCTATTTTGTTAATTTTTTCAAAAAAAAAAAAAGCCAGCTCCTGGACTCATTGATTATTTTGAAGGGTTTTTCATGTCTCTATCTCCTTCAGTTCTGCTCTGATCTTATTTATTTCTTGTCTTCTGCTAGCTTTTGAATTTGTTTGTTCTTGCTTCTCTAGTTCTTTTAATTGTGATATTAGCGTATCAATTTTAGATCTTTCCTGCTTTCTTCTGTGGGCATTTAGTGCTATAAATTCCCCTCTAAGCACTGCTTTAGCTGTGTCCCAGAGATTCTGGTACGTTCTATCTTTGTTCTCATTTGTTTCAAAGAACTTATTTATTTTTGCCTTAATTTCGTTATTTACCCAATTTTCATTCAGGAGCAGGTTGTTCAGTTTCCATGTAGTTGTGTGGTTTTGAGTGAACTTCTTAATCCTGAGTTCTAATTTGATTGCACTGTGGTCTGAGAGATTGTTATGATTTCCGTCCTTTGGTGTTTGCTGAGGAATGTTCTACTTCCAATTATGTGGTCAATTTTAGAATAAGTGCTATGTGGTACAGAGAAGAATGTATATTCTGTTGATTTGGGGTGGAGAGTTCTGTAGATGTCTATTAGGTCTGCTTGGTCCAGAGGTGAGTTCAAGTGCTGAATATCCTTGTTAATTTTCTGTCTCATTGATCTGTCTAATATTGACAGTGGGGTGTTAAAGTCTCCCACTATTATTGTGTGGGAGTCTAAGTCTCTTTGTAGGTCTCTAAGAACTTGCTTTATGAATCTGGATTCTCCTGTATTGGGTGCATATATATTTAGGATAGTTAGCTCTTCTTGTTGCATTGATCCCTTTACCATTATGTAATGCCCTTCTTTTTCTTTTTTGATCTCTGTTAGTTTAAAGCCTATTTTATGAGAGACTAGGATTGCAACCACTGCTTTTTTCTTTTTTTTGCTTTCCATTTGCTTGGTAAATCTTCCTCCATCCCTTTATTTTGAGCCTATGTGTGTCTCTGCACATGAGATGGGTCTCCTGAATATAGCACACCGATGGGTTTTGACTCTTTATCCAATTTGCTGGTCTATGTCTTTTAATTGAGGCATTTAGTCCATTTACATTTAAAGTTAATATTGCTATGTGTGAATTTGATCCTGTCATTATGATGCTAGCTGGTTATTTTGCATATTAGTTGATGTAGTTTCTTCATAGTGTTGATGGTCTTTACATTTTGGTATGTTTTTGTAGTGGCTGGTACCAGTTTTTCCTTTCCATATTTAGTGTTTTCTTCAGGAACTCTTGTAAGGCAGGCCTAGTGGTGACAAAATCTCTCAGCATTTGCTTGTCTGTAAAGGATTTTATTTCTCCTTTGCTTATGAAGTTTGGCTGGATATGAAATTCTGGGTTGAAAATTCTTTTCTTTAAAAATGTTGAATATGGGCCCCCACTCTCTTCTGGCTTGTAGGATTTCTGCAGAGAGGTCCACTGTTAGTCTGATGGGCTTCCCTTTGTGGGTAACCCGACCTTTCTCTCTGGCTGCCCTTAACATTTTTTTCCTTCATTTCAACCTTGGTGAATCCTACGATTATGTGACTTGGGGTTGCTCTTCTTGAGGAGTATCTTTGTGGTGTTCTCTGTATTTCCTGAATTTGAATGTTGGCCTGTCTTGCTAGGTTGGAGAAGTTCTCCTGGATAATATCCTGAAGTGTGTTTTCCAGCTTGATTCCATTCTCCCTGTCACTTTCAGGTACACCAATCAAATGTAGGTTTGGTCTTTTCACATAGTCTCATATTTCTTGGGGGCTTTATTCATTCCTTTTCATTCTTTTTTCTCTAATCTTATCTTCATGCTTATTTCATTAAGTTCATCTTCAATGTCTGATATCCTTTCTTCCACTTGATTGATTTGGCTATTAATATTTGTGTATGCTTCCTGAAGTTCTTGTGCTGTGTTTTTCAGCTCCATCAGGTTATTTATGTTCTTTTCTAAACTGGTTATTCTAGTTAGCAGTTCCTGTAACCTTTTATCAAGGTTCGTAGTTTCCTTGCATTTAGTTAGAACATGCGCCTTTAGCTCAGAGGAGTTTGTTATTACCCACCTTCTGAAGTCTACTTCTGTCAACTTGTCAAACTCATTTCCCATCCAGCTTTGTTCCCTTGCTTGTGAGGAGTTTTGATCCTTTGGAGGAGAAGAGACATTCTGGTTTTTGGAATTTTCAACCTTTTTGCTCTGGTTTTTCCTCATCTTCGAGGCTTTATCTACCTTTGGTCTTTGATGTTGGTGACTTTCCGGTGGAGTTTTTGTGTGGGCGTCCTTTTTGTTGATGTTGATGCTATTGCTTTCTGTTTATTAGTTTTTCTTCTAACAGGCCCCTTTTCTGCAGGTCTGCTGGAGTTTGCTGGAGGTCCATTCCAGACCCTGTTTGCCTGGGTATCACCAGTGGAGGTGCAGAACAGCAAAGATTGCTGCCTGCTCCTTCCTCTGGAAGCTTTGTCCCAGAGGGGCACCTGCCAGATGCCAGCTGGAGCTCTCCTGTATAAGGTGTCTGTTAACCCCTGCTGGGAGGTGTCTCCCCATCAGGAGGCACAGGGGTCAGGGATCCACTTGAAGAGGCAGTCTGTCCCTTAGCAGAGCTCAAGCACTATGCTGGGAGAACCTCTGCTCTCTTCAGAGAGATTTCTCTGTGATTTCTTCATTTCAGAGCTGTGAATCTTCACTTCAGAGCTGGCAGGCAAGAATGTTTAAGTCTGTTGAAGCTGCGCCCACAGTTGCCCCTTCCCCCAGGTGCTCTGTCCCACGGAGATGGGAATTGTATCTATATGCCCCTGACTGGGGCTGCTGCCTTTCTTTCAGAGATGCCCTGCCCAGAGAGGAGGAATCTAGAGAGGCAGTCTGGCTACAGCGGCGTTGCCATGCTGCATTGGGTTCTGCACCTAGTTGGAACTTCCCAGTGGCTTTGTTTACACTATGAGGGGAAAATCACCTACTCAAGCCTCCATAATGGTGGGCGCCACTCCCCACACCAAGCCAACCTAAAAATTCAGTTTTATAGTCACACTTGCCACATTTTAAGTGCTCAATGGCCACTTGGGGCTAGTGACAATCGCATGACAGGTTGACTTTAGACTGCTGTGGTGGCAGTGAGAATTTCAAGACAGTGATTCTTAGCCTGCTAGACTCCATGGGGGTGAGGTCCACTTAGCATGACCACTTGGCTCCCTGTCTTCAGCCCCCTTTCCATGGGAGTGAATGGTTCTGTCTCTCTGGCATTCCAGGCACCACTAGGGCATGAAAAAAAACTGCTGCTGCTAGCTCAGTGTCTGCCCAAATGGCCACCCCGTTTTGCACTTGAATCCCAGGGCCCTGGTGTAGGCACCCGAGGGAATCTCCTGGACTGTGGGTTGAGAGGACCATGGGAAAAGCTAGTATCTGGGCTGGATAGCACTGTCCCTCATGGCACAGTTCCTCATGACTTCCCTTGGCTAGGGGAGGGGGTTCCCTGACCCCTTGTGCTTCCCAGATAAGGCGATGCCCTACTCTGCCTCTGCTTGCCCTTTATGGGCTGTACCCACTGTCTAACCAGTCCCAATGAGATGAACTGGGTACCTCAGTTGGAAATGCAGAAGTCACCCACCTTCTCGGTCTTCCTGGGAGCTGCAGATCAGAGCTGTTCCTGTTTGGCCATCTTGCCAGCCCTACCTCCGGCTCCCAGCTATTTAGATTTAAACTCATTAAATGAAGCCAACCTAAAAATTAAGTTCTGCAGTCACACTTGCCACATTTTAAGTGCTCAATGGCCACCTGGGGCTAGTGACAATCGTATTGGACAGTGCAGGTACAGAAAATTTTCACCAATGCAGAATATTCTCTTAGACACATTGGTCTAGTGGAGGTGGGGTGTGGAGAGTCTGGAAATAGTCATTAAGTGAACAAACAAATATGTAGCTGGGCATGGTGGCTCATGCCCATAATCCCAGCATTTTGGAGGCCGAGGCAGGAAAATCACTTGAGCCCAGGCATTTGAGGCCAGCCTGAGCAATACAGTGAGACCACTGCCATCTCTACAAAAAAATAAAAACACTAGCCGGGCGCCTGGTGTTTCAGGTCACACCTGATGTTTCAGTACGATCTGTAGTCCTAGCTACTTGGGAGGCTGAAGTGAGAGGATTGCTTGAGCCCAGGAGGTCCAGGCTGCAGAAGGCCGTGATCGTGTCACTTCACTCCAGCCTGGGTGACAGGGCATGACCTTCTCTCTAAAAAAAAAGGAAAAATTACCCACCGCCCCCGCCAAAAGTAGGTAAATAAGACAACTTCAAATGTGGTAGCCCTATGAAAAAAATGAAACAGTGAAACGTGCTCGAGTTGTTTTTTGGATAGGGTAGTCTGGGTGGGCCTGTCTGAGAAGGCGACGCAGGAGCCAAGACCCGGGGAGGATCTGAATGAATAGAAAGTACTGGGAGCACTGCAGAAATATAAGTAGGCGAAGCATGGCCTGGAGTAGGGAGCAAGAGGGAGAGAAGCATGAGATGGGCTCAGGAGCGAGGTGGATGCCCAATCCCATGGGCTCATGGGGAGAAGCATGCATTCAACTCTAAGTGCAGGGAGGACATCATGGACTGCCCACAGGAAAGTGTTATGATCTGATTCACATGTGAAAAGCTCACTCTGGTTCCAGGGTTGATTGCAAATAGGAGGGAGGCACGAGCAGAGACAGAGGGACCAGTAGGGAGCTCCTAAAGCTGTTCAGGTGGGAGAAGATGGGGCCTTGGGATCACGGAAAAAAGGCAGTAGCTAACCCTAGAGGGAAACAGTATTCATGTTGTAGCTCAATTCTGCATCCGAAAATACAGGGGACAATGACAGCACCCAGTATGTGGTGCCACCGATATGAGTATACAGAGAACTAGTGTCTATAAAGTGCCCAGTCTTTTCAGTACGATGGTATATGGCATCATCTTGTCTAACCCACCTTTGTCTCTCAAAATATTTTCTAGCTCCTTTTCTTGCCTGTTTTAGTCTGGTTTCCACTCTACCACTAGAGTTGCCTTCCTCAAAGGCCAATCTGATGTCAGTTCCCTTCAGCGCTCCTGGGGGAACCCAGATGAAACTCCGAGCTTGTTAGTACAGCCTAAGAGGCTCCTCACGCTTCAGCCCATGTTACTGTCCAGCATCACCTCTCCCATTCTCCGCCTGGCACTCTGCTGCAGCTACACTGATTGTCCCGTTGGCTCATGCAGTTCCCTTAGCTGGGAATACTTTCCTTCCCCTACTTGGGTGGGCTCTCTCCAACTCTCTGTTTCCAAGCTCAGCTTAGAAATTTTCACCTCCAAGAAACCACTTCTATGTTTCCAAGTCTAGGTCAAGTGCCCTTACATGAGATCCCATGGGACCCTATACTTTTCCATCATGTTGAATTACAATTGCCTGTTTACTAGTCTCTTCCATTAAACTGAGGTCTTCGCAACAGTAGGGACTATTTCTGTCCATTTCATGATTGTGTGTATCTCAATGCCTAGACTATACCGAGTGCTTAAGATATATTTTGTTCAGGCTGGGCGTGGTGGCTCATGCCTATAACCCCAACACTTTGGGAGGCCAAGGTGGGTGGATCACAAGGTCAGGCGTTCGAGACCAGCTTGACCAAGATGGTGAAACCCCGTCTCTACTAAAAATACAAAAATTAGCCAGGCGTGGTAGTGGGTGCCTGTAATCCCAGCTACTCGGAAGGCTGAGGCAGGAGAATTCCTTGAACCTGGGAGGTGGAGGTTGCAGTGAGCCGAGATCGTGCCACTGTACTCCAGCCTGGATGACAGAGTGAGATTCTGTCTCAAAAAAAAAAAAAAAAGAAGAAAAAAGAAAAAAAGATACATTTTGTTAATGAGCAAGTAAATGAATTTGTAAAAATCATCTATTCATAGCATTTGGTAGACCACTTTCTTTTCTTATGCCCTTCTTTTTCACATTGTTATTATTATTTTCAAACAACCATTCTTTAGGCTTCCTAACCTGAGTGTGTTAGCTCAGGGTGCCATAATAAAATACCACACACTTGGGGCTTAAAAATCAGAAATGTATTTTCTAACAGTTCTGGAGGGTGGAAATCTGAGATTAGGGTGCCAGCATGGTCAGGGTCTGGTGCAGTCTCTTTTCCTGGCTTTCAGATGACCATCTTCTCAGTGTGTCCTCATAGGGCAGAGAGAAAGAGAGAGAGCTTGCTTTGGTGTCTTCCTTCAAAGGGCACTAATCCCATCGTAAGGGCCCCGCCCTCATGACCTCATTTAACCCTACTTACCTCCCACAAAGCCATTTCCAAATAGCATCACATCGAGAGTAAGAACTTCAACCCATGAATTTTAGGAGGACATAAGCATTCAATCCATTGCATATCCTGTGCCTTAGAATTAAAAAAAATAAGGTGTAAATTCTTTTGTGTTGGACTTTCATAGGGGCAATATATAACACCTTTCTTTCCCATTTTGGTTCTGAACTAACTGAGAAATAGATAAAGGAAGTAGACATATGGAGATTTGTATTTAACAGATACTTATGTGGCACTTACTGGGTACCAGCTAACAACTTGCCCAGGGTCACATAGCTCATTGGTGGTGGAGCCAGGCTTTAAACTCAGCTCTGGAATCTATTCTTGTTATTCTGTTTCTTAAAGTGTAAACTTTAAGCTAGATTACAGGACATGGTTTAGATATGTGTCCACCAGGCCAGCTAAGTCTCCATCACCAACTTAGACTCTCTCAGGCAGTTGCAGAACCAGAGGTCTCCTCCACAGGGGCAGAATGCAGGCAGAGCTGAAAAGAGAAGATTAATGTGTGAACTTAGTCTCTCCCAAATTTACCAATCAGCTAAGTCACTTTTTCTCCCCTGGGGAGGAGTGGATGAGGGATGGGGAGTGAATGGCTGGAAATGTGCATCAGACTAAGGTCTCATCAGAGGAACAAATATTCCCTTAAATCTGATAAAAGCCATGCTGCAAAACAAATATCAGCTCTAGAATCTGTTCTTGTTACTCTGCTCCTCAAAGTGTAAGCTTTAAGCTAGATTTTAAGACATGATTTAGGTGCATGTCCACAGGGCCAGCTAACTCTCCATCAGGGACCTAGACTCTCCTAGGCAGTTGCAGAGCCAGAGGTCTCCTCCACAGTGGGAGACATTTAAAGCCTTCCCTGTCATCATTGGAAATGAGCAAACTTGGCTAGCAATGTAGTCAAGGGGTTGGGTGTTTGAAGTCTTTCCTTCTGTTCTTGCAGAATTAGAATCTGGGGCTCAGCTGTGAATTGCTGTCACTGAAGCTGTTCAGTCCTTGGATGCACACGGGGACAGGTGGGCT
Organism: Colobus angolensis palliatus; assembly: GCF_000951035.1. Lineage (NCBI taxonomy): Eukaryota > Metazoa > Chordata > Mammalia > Primates > Cercopithecidae > Colobus > Colobus angolensis. The sequence continues at coordinate 168,127 of NW_012116710.1, read as the reverse complement.
GAGTAATGGGAATGTTCTTGGAAAGCCAGAGGACCTCTGCAGCATTGCCTAGCAGCTCAGTGACAGGTCCTGATGGCCAAGAGACTGATTTCCCATCCTTTCCTAAGGAAGTGGGGACTGATGAGAAGAGCATGTGTGAGGCCTATGAGGTTCCTATGTGCCCTTGGTAGAGCCTGACCTGGGTGGATGAGAGAACAAACACCAGATGCAGGGTCAAGTGTCTTGATTTCTTGCCCAGCTCTCCCATTTGTTGTGAGCCATGGGATGCTGGAAAAGTCATTCAGCCTCCCTGTGCCTTCATTTCCTCATCTGTAAAATGGGAAAAATATAACCTATCTCAAAGGACTGTGTGAGAATCATGATACTAAATGAGAAGATGCTTTATAAGCATCAAAGCTGGATAATTTCAAGTTGTTATTACTCCATCTTCCTTCTTTTCCACATTGTTTTTGTAGCAGACGCATGTTGACTTTGCCCAGCCTCCTCCTTCTGCAACAGCACCCTGATCCTCCTTTGGGAGCTCCTGGGGCTCACCTCTTAGGGCCGGATTGTTTGGGACTGACCCCATCCCAAAATGCCAGGGCAAGCTCACTCTCCAGGTCTGGCCAAGCAGAACACGCCTGGCTCCAGCGATTGGTTCAGGGATAGCCAGGGGCCCCAGCAGGGGCCAGTTGACCATTCCAAAACTTTTGCTGGAACTTCTGGGAGAGACTTTGCCTTCCTTGCCGGGATTGCCAACCTGTGAGAATGTAAGCTTGGGGGTTTTGGGGGCCATCTTTGCCATCTTAAAGGGAGAGCCTGCCACCCTACAGAGGCAGAATGGAGAGTGGGAGGAAGACACAGTGTCCTGTGGGCATTGTTAGAGCCCGTGTTTCCAGTCATGCCTGACTTATGTTCATTATGAGTGAGGTGGGCTAACATTTCATGTGTATTCCCCTTTCTGTGAGCTGCTATTTATATCTTTAACTGATTTTTCTACTGCGTTGTTGGCATTATTCTCATAGATTTGTAGAAACTTTCTTTTCTTTTAGTAGTTATTTTTTGTTGAGGTCAAAGTCACATAACATAAAGTTTACCATTTTAAAGTGTACAATTCAGTGGCATTTAGTCCATTCACAATGTTGTACAACTGTCACCTCTGTCTAGTTCCAAAACCTACCTACCTTTCTTTCTTTCTCTCTTTCTTTCCTTCCTTCCTTCTCTTTCCTTCCTTCTTTCTCTTTCTTTCTTTTTCTCTCTCTTCCTTCTTTCTTCTTTCTTTTTCTCTCTCTTTCTTTTTTCCTTCCTTCCTCCCTCTCTCTCTTTCTTTCTTTCTTCTTTCTTTCCTTCCTTCTTTCTTTCTTTCTTTTTCTCTTCCTTCCTTCTTTCTCTTTCTCTTTTTCTTTCTTTCTCTTTCCTTCTTTCTTTCTCTCTCTCTTTCTTTTCTTTCTTTCTCTCTCTCTTTCCTTT
>NW_012116710.1:151267-166368 GCF_000951035.1 Colobus angolensis palliatus | reverse complement strand
TTTTTTTTTTTTTTTGTAGAGAAGAGGTCTCTCTGTGATTCCTAGATTGGTCTTGAACTCCTGAGCTCAAGCGATCCTCCTGCCTTTGCTCCACAAAGTACTGGGATTACAGGTGTGAGCCACTCCCCCAGTCCCAAAACATTTTAATGATCACCAAATAAACTTGGTACTTCATATTAGGCAGCTACTGCCTGTCCTCTTTTTAGCCCCTGGCAACCACTCTTCTGTGACCATAGAGATGGAATTTTCTGTGGATATATCTGTTCTGGGTATTTCATATAGATAGACTCATACAATCTGTGTATTTCTTTAACTTAGCGTAATATTTTTAAGGTTCCTCCATACCATAGCATTTATTGGTACTTCACTTCTCTTTATGGCTGAGTAATATTCCAGCCTATGGATATACCATGTTTTGTTTATCCGTTCATCCACTGATCACTGATGGACATTTGGGTTGTTTCTATCTTTTAGTTGCTGTGAATTGGGCTCCTGTGAATATTCACATGTGAGTATTTGTTTGAATTGATATTAGAAAAATTATTCCTTGGCCTATGATAGGTCTTGCAACTATTGTTTCTCAGCTTGCCATTGGTCTTTGACTTTGCTTTTGTCAAGCAGAATTTTGTAAGTATTGCTCTGTAGTTGAATTTGTCAGCTTTTCCAGCTAATGGGTTTTGTGACACAGTTGGAAAGGTCATCCTTACACTTGAGGTTATAAAACAACTGTACCATCAAAACCTCTGCTTATCCATGTATTTCCTTACCAATGAAACAGGGATTGAAGACAGCCCTACTTGCCATTCTGCCCCTCCCAGGGTTATTGTGAGGACCACAAACAACAAATGATATGAAAGAGCCTCACAAAATATAAAGCAATATACACACACTAGGCATGTTGTCGTCATCACTATTAATTCTATTAAAATCTGGCATCAACTAGCTGAGTTCTGCTTGTTGCTTTCATTTTGCAGAGCGGGGCTTGAAGGGCAGAATTCTTCACTGAGCTGCCCAAGGAGGCATTCGCTGGCAGCAGTGTGGAGAATGTCACAAAATTAGTCATCTCGGCAAGGGGGAGGTGTTCATATTTGACCAGAAAAATAAAAGTACCTTAAACCAAAAACTATTCTGGCCACTTTTTCTTCAAATGAAGCCTTTTTTCTTTCTACCAGGGAAAGAAACCAGTTCAGTGAGTTTTGCATTGTTCAGCTGTTATTGTAATTTATGCCTCACCAGTGGTCACTTGTGACATGTTTTCCTTATATTTTTAACCCCAAATTCTTTTTTTAAATGGAAAACTTTATGTTGAACTCTGTATTGAAACAATGTAATTATAGGGAATGAAAAAAACAGGTTATTCCTTGATAGCAATTATTCCTATGCTGATTCCTCTGGGATAGAATCGTGTACTGTTTAAGTCCTTGGGCTCTGCTATGAGTCAGACCCGGGCTTCAATGCAGTTGAGTTACTAGCTAGCTTTATGATCTTGGGCAACTTGCTTCACTGCTCTGGGCCTCTGTTTACCCAACTTGAAAACAAGGATAATTTACAGCACTGGACTCATGGGGCTGTAGCAAAAAAATCAGTGATAAAAATCTACGTAGAGTGCTTGGCCCCGCGCTTGTGTGGAGAGAGAACTTGATACATCCTAGCTATCAGTATCATTCAGGAATATCTAAAAGAATTCAGGAGATGACCCCCAAGGAAATGGAATAAACACTTCCAGGGGCTCCTCTGTCCTTAGTGGGTGGCATAGATCAAATCACATGGTAGAGGCCCTCCCCTCACACCTACCACATTTATTTGGGGACAAATTTGGTTTCTGTTACTACTACGTGAAGGGTAAACATTGGGAATAGCAGTTGGGGTGTGGTGGCTCACTCTGCAATCCCAGCACTTCGGGAGGCTGAGGTGGGAGAATTGCTTGAGACTAGCCTGCCCAACATGGTGAGACCCCATCTTGAGAAAAAAAAAAAAAGAGTTTTATTAGGCTCATGGTTCTGCAGGCTATACCAACATAACACTAGCATCTGCTTGGCTTCTGGTGAGGCCTCAGGAAGCTTCCAATCACGGTGGAAGGTGCAGGCATACCACATGGTGAGAGAGGGAGCAAGGAAGAGGAGCGAGGTCTCAGACTCTTCAACAACCAGATCTCTTGTGAACCCATTACCGTGGGGTGGGCACCAAGCCATTCCTGAGGGATCCATCCGCATGATCCAAACACTAGCCCACCAGATCCCACCTCCAACATTGAGAACCACATTTCAACAGCCCTAAAAAAGAAATTGTGTCCGTGAGACTTTTGCTCTATGCCAGGCACTTTAAATCCATGATCGTGTTGGATCCTGTGCCATGGGTGGATCACTATCCTATGACAGATGAGGAAACCAAGACTCAGAGAAGGTGTATTCCTCCATGAGCCCCCCACACAGCTGGTGCATAGCAGAGCCACAAGGTAAGCCACCATCTGACTTCCTCCAAACCCCAGCCTCTGTCAGGTGTCAGCTCAGAGTGCTACACCATCTTGGGCCTTGGTTTTATGTGGCTTTTTGTGACATTTCTGTGACATTTCCATGGCTCAGAACCCTACACATGGGTCTCCTAGAACTATTTGTGGATTTTAAATTTTAATAATGGTGAAAATAGCTGACATTTACCCAGTTCCTGCCACCAGTGGGCACACAAGCAGGTTGAGCCACTTGCTCAAGTTCTCACGAGCTCAAGGCTCGTGGCAAAGCCAGGAGAGAATCCAGTCTGTCGCACTCCAAGGCGTATGGTTTTAACTTTCATTTTTCTTGAAGAATCTAGGCTTGCAGCAGGGATGTTAATCTCTGTGCCTATCTTTCTCAGGTAACGTGGGGTTTTTGCAGGTTTGAACTAGTTAGAAGAGGACAGCAAAGGGCCTGAACATGTCCAGAGGAAGTGTGAAGCAGTGGGGTGACGGCAAGGGCTGCGGGCCAGTGGCATCTATTTCTGAACTTGGTGACCTCTTGCCTCCAGGCACGAGGCTATAATAAGTCCCGTGATTCACCAGTTGGACTTCTCCCTGTGGTTGCTCCAAGCAGGTCTTGTGCTTTGCCACCTGTGGGCCCCAGCTCACGCTGCGTGCTCCAGGTGAACATCCTGCCCCGCCTCACTCCCCTTGCCATGCCTGCCTAGGGACACCCAATGAAGCTGCCACGTCCTCTAGGAAGCCTCGATGGAATAACATGGATAACCTATTCATTTCTGAGCCCAAACCAAATCATTGATTGTATACTCAGATAAAAGCAAATGGAAGACTATACCTATTTTGAGAAATTTGGGAACATTTATCTCAGGGGACACTCAGGGGCCAATACATGTTAGTGACAATCTTAGCATATGAAATTCCAGTGGTCAGGGACTCTTAAGTGCTTGATTCAATTTTTACAGAATGAATCTTATTCTACCTTAAGTCCACATGAAATGGGTTTGGTCTCCCTTGTAGGATGCAGGAGACTTTGAGCCTGGGTTGGAAGGCTGGTGACCTTGGGTAAGTCACTTCCCATATCCAAGCCTCTGCTCCTTTGTCTGTGAAAGGGTGGTGCTTATACCTGTGTTGTTGGGTTGTTGGGGGATATAAAAGGGTAATAACAATTGCTACTGTTTACTGAGTGCTTACTATGCACCAGACAGTGTGCTAAGTTTAGCTTTGCATTCTTCTTTGATCTTTTCAAGAGCTCCTCTCATTCCTGATGTCCCTTAACCTGCAATATTTTTTTCCCATAGTCTTTTTACATTTTGTATGATATTATATAATATACTTATTATGCTTATTTTTGGTCTTCCTCTCCCAGGGCCTCTTGCCTCGTACAACTCCAGGGGGCACCATTCACAATGCATTCTACTCCAGCGGTGCTTTTTACTAAGAATGTTAGCATGAATGGTGGAAACTCCTGGAGTTGTGTGATGTGGAGCCCTGGGAGCTTCAGAAGGTCAGGGATTTTTGTGTGTGCCAGTTCTGATCATTGCTGTACCCAGAACGGTGCTAGACCTATAGTAAGCATTCAGTAAATATCTGTTGAAAGAATGAATAACAAAGCCTCCAAAGAGACCTATAGTAAGCATTCAGTAAATATCTGTTGAGAGAATGAATAACAAAGCCTCCAAAGAGAGCTGATTTTACTGTCCAGGAAACTGAGGCTCAGTCTGACTTATGAATTTGCCCAGAGCCCCACAAGCCAATAGCCCAGCTGTTCTGCCTCCAGTGTGCCTGCTCTGCATGGCTTTGCTAAGCTGCATGCCTTTAACTCCTGGCGTTGTCTCTGCCACCAAGTAGCTCAACAAATATTGATGCTTTTTCCTACACGGGTCAGGCCCTCTGCTAGACTCTCCCAGCAGAGTGACAGACCATTATATAGCTGTTGATTCCAGAAATTGAATTAAATTACACAATGCAAAAGAAGGGAGGATCTTAAGTTTTTCGAAGAAAAATCCCTAACCCAAGTGCTAATGTTTGGAGTTTGCAGAAGCCTCTCAAGACTTACCAACCCGATTATTTTTCCTGCTGCCTTCCCTTTTGTGAGCATTTCTTCCCCTTTTTGCTTGCAGTGAGTTCTGCTCTCCTGTAGGCTACAATGTGTCAGTTGTTATAAAATCCGGGAGGCGGAGTCTAGTGACGTGAGCAGTGGGGGAGAGCTCAGCCAGCCCTGCAGGGTGAGCAGTCCAGCCTTGGGTTCACCGGAGCTTAAGCCTTGCAGCAGGAAAACTTCCATCTCGCTCTCCTGGCTTTGATCCTCACTGGACATCAGACCAGAGGCACCAAAGGGAGGGAGGATGCGAGATGACCGGCCCTTTGGCAACCTGACCATCGACTTAGCAGAGCCTTCAAAAGCGAGCCCAGGGCTGGCTGCAGGACCGAGGAAGCACCGCGCCTCTCGTGGATGTGTGTGTGTGAGTGATCCAGCGAGTGTGTGTGCGTGTGAGGGTGTGTGTGTATGCCTGTGTGCACAGCACAACTGTGTGCGTGTCCCGGTGAGTGTGCCTGTGCACGCGTGAGTGTGTGTATGTGTGCATGTGTGTATGAGTGCTCTTGGTTGTTATTATTGTTTTTGAAAGAAAAATCTTTGAAAATCTGGGGCAGGTTACTGTGCTCCTAGGGTGATTCTTCTTTTGCAAGAGGAGCTGACCAGAGCAAGCTACTAGAGCCATTTCTCGCCAAGTAAAGAGATTTTTCCTCCCAGACGGAGAAGGATTTTTCTCCCTGCTCTGCAGCCAAGTGAAAGAGATTAGTCCCTAAACCTGTGAAATCGACCAGAGCTGTGTGATTACCAGGGCTTGAGAGAGGACTCGAAAAGAAAAGGAGAAATAAATCAAACAGCCTGTCAGTTCCTTTGGCCACGTCGGAAGATGTCATCTCAAACTAAGTTCAAGAAAGACAAAGAGATCATTGCTGAATATGAAGCCCAAATAAAAGGTGAGATGCGGGCTGGGAGAGTTTTCCTTCTCCTCCCCTTTTGTTTTTCTCTTATTCTGGTTCCCACCCCCACTGCCCCCCGTTTTCCTTTCTGCCATTATGAAATGTTATGCATCAATAATCTTTTTGTGAGGAGGAACAGTGGCAGCCGCACAAGTCCGGACTGGTTTCAACTGCAGATAGCGCTGGGGCTGGGAGTGTGGATTATGGAATGGGCAGCAGTCTCTGCATTGCAGGTGTGTGAGAGGATCCTATGCCTGACTTTAGGAGTGTCGCTGATACTCCATCATCTTGGCGGTGACATGTCACTCTAAGGCCATTTTGATAGTCATTACCTCCACCCCTTTCCTGCTACGGTAAAAGCCCTTTAATATTTGGGTATATTTTTTAACCATCTGCTCTTTTTTCCTCCCCCTTTTTGGTTTCTGTTGGTGGTGGTGGTTTTGCCTCTGCCTCTTTCTCTGGGCTGGAATTCACATGCATGTGCATAGCGAGGCAGCATCCCTGGGCGGCACTTCTTTGTCGGTGTCTCTCGGCTGGCCTGGGTTGCCATGGATTAACTGTTATGGGGCATATTGATCCAGACTAATGCAGGCATTTAGGCATAAAGAGGGAGCTTGGTGCAGAAAATGTATTATCTCGCGGTGTGCAGCCCAATCACTCTGTGCCCTGGTGTTTAGGGTCATCAGCTTTCATTCAAAGCCAACACCTCAGCATGCCATTTGGGCTGGTCGGTGCTGCCTGGCTTCCGGGGTTCCAGGAGAAGCCTGCCGGGAGGGCGAGATGACCTCTGGCTGCTGGTTGCAGCTTCTGTGCCACCGGGTGTATACTTCTTTCAGAAGCCGCTCCCTAAATCCACGCTAGCTAGGCGAAAAAGGAAAGCGAACACAATTGCATGGCTAAATGCAGGCTTGCCGCATCCTCATTCAGGCCAGACTGGGGCTTCACCCACCACTACACGTTCTAGGCTCAGCTTTGGCAAGGAAAATCTAAAAGCTCCATCCACCATGCTCCTCCTTTCTCTGAGGATGTGCCCTGTGGGAAGCCTGGGCCCGTGCCTCCTGGCGTCCGTTTTCTTTCTGCTCATGGCTCTCCTTGCTGCGATACCGGGTGTGTTGTGGCCTCTCCTAGAAAGAGTAAGGACAAAATACATCTTCAGTGGACCTTGAGGCCTATCTTTGAGATTATGCACAGGCTGTTGAGCAAGTTGGGTATTTGGGGCTCAAGTGACCTGAGGTTGCCATGCCTGCTTCTGGGCGCTGCTGCAGCTGAAGACCCAATGACCCAGGGAGCTGGGTGGCCTCCTTAAAAGCAGCAGGAAGGCCGGGCACCGCAGCTGCCATACACGCTTCAGATGCTTGGGAAACTTTGGGAGTGGAGCAGCCACGGCGGGAGGGCTCTGTTTCTTTTCCAGTCTCACCAACAGTCTTTTTGCCTTTTAGTTCTGGTCAAAAACCCAGCGTGCTCATCACCTCTGGGCAGATCCTAGGGCAAGAGAAGCAGAAAACCCTGATCTTCCCTGGTCTCCTGTCTTCGGTTTTTCAGTTCAATGTGGAAAACAGGGACTTATGATGTCTCAGCCTTGCTGAAAATTTACAAATAAGCCCTTTATTGGTCAGAGATTTGAATTCACCCAACTGCTCAATACTAAAGCCTAGTTTCAATTTTTGAATAGACTCTTTCTAGGGAGTTTATGTTTTATAAAATGAATTTGGCCAATTATTATTATTTTGTAAAAATTAAGGTTGCCATGAAAATGCCATGAGAGAGAAGAGGATGTTGAGTTTTGGACAGTTCAGGTTTTATAATCATTTTCTTGCTAGGAAATGTGCTTATCTCATTTTGGAAGGATTGCTACTGCTGGGCCAGTAAACTTTTCTTCAGGGCCAGTTAGGCATTAATTGCCCAGCTGAGCCTTTTGCTTTTTACCTTTCATCTTTTATTTTAACAACTAAGCAGCAAGTACCATGAGTTTTATCAGAAATGCACCAATTACCAGGCATTTCATCAGGAAATGTGTCCAAATGATCTTGTCTCTTCCAAATACTAAATTTCTTTGCATTCTGTTTAAAGGAGTTACATGTTATTCCTTTAGAATTGACACCCACAAGATTCAGGTCAGGATATGGCTGTACCTGAAACCCTCTGGAATCTTTTCTTTTAAAATTCTGTGTGTTAATCATCATCATAATTATTGATGTGTGTCCAGGGCCCTGCATTTTCTATGGCTAACTCCCAGACATCACTTACTCTTGGCCCACACAATGTACAGTAGGGTTAGTGTGAGCTCAGTTTCAGAGATGAGGAAACTGAGGCCCAGTTAATGTTAAATGACTTGCCCAAGGTCACAAGGCCGATTTTCTCCCAGGCTTGTTTTCCCTGACACATTGTTTGCCCGAAGCTGCCCCTTGAAGGATTGATGTCAGCAGCAGATGGCAGTTTTGTGGAGGGACTGGCAGCTTCTTGATGGAGTTCCATTGTTTACCCTCTTACTTTCATCCCGTTGCCTTTGTTGCATGCCTCTGAAGAACATTTGACCAGTCACCAAAAACAGTGCCCAAGGCCAATTACCTTTCTCCCTGGGAATCATCTGGCCAGTGGGATGCAAACAGTCCACCTAGTCAGACAGATTTTGTGCTTTGTGAATTTTGTGAAGGGAAGTTCTGATTTTTAAAAACAGTGCTGAGTTCTTTGTTGACTTATTCCCTTTTATCTCTTTTTCAATAATTTACAGACTTAACAAAAAGGAAAGTTTTAGAACAGTATTTTTTTCTATTGTAAAATAGAAAGATTCATGCCTTCTCTTGCCTCATCAGATACTTGAAGCCCTTTGATTTTGAAGCAGTAACAAACCATATGCTTGCACATTTCTAGTGATGGGGAACTCACCACCTCCCAAGCCCACGTAGTCTGTCATCTTTGGACAGCTCTGGCTCTTGTAAGCATTTTTTCATTTTTCTTTTGAGACAGAGTCTCTCTGTGTCATCGAGGCTGGAGTGTAGTGACGTCATCTTGACTCACTGCAACCTCCGTCTCTTGGGTTCAAGAGATTCTCCTCCCTCAGCCTCCCGAGTAGCTGGCATTATAGGCACGCGCCACCACATGTGGCCAATTTTTGTATTTTTAGTAGAGATGGGGTTTCACCATGTTGGCCAGGCTGATCTCAAACTCCTAGCTTTAAGTGATCCACCCGCCTTGGCCTCCCAAAGTGCTGGGATCACAGGTGTGAGATACTGTGCCTGACCCTTGTAAGCATTTTTTCTTATGTTGCATTGAATATGTCTCTCATCTACTTATTGGTTCTGTAGTTCCTTTCCCTTTGGACTTCATATAATAAGACAGATGTGTCTTCCCTGGGATTGCCCACTGGGTGTGTGAGACCTGGGAATATAGCCCCTGACAGTGATTATCCTCATATAATAGGATGGTTCATTACCACTTACCGTCTCCACTTTCCTTTGGCTCTGCTGCATCCTGGGTTGCAAACCTCAATGTTGTTGGGTGCTTGGCAGATAGAATAAATGGATAAAGGTGGCCATGTGAAACGATTTGTGGCAGCTGACCCACCACCTCAGTGCAGGCAGTAGAAGAGGGAGTGGTGATGATTATGATGGACTTTAGAGTACATGTCCTGTCTAAATGGGCAGTCACTACTTAGGTTCAACCAGTTATTGCTATTTAGGAATGTAGGTCCAGCCAGATTTTTCAATTTTTCAACAGATGCCAGAAATCTGGAAGACAGCTTTATGTTTTTAAAGAGGTTTTGCCAAAAGGACCTCCAAAAGATTTTATTATCAGTATCCTATTTCAAGAGGGGCACTGAGTTCTAAATGTGGATTCTTTAGATGTGGCTAAAGACAGAAAACAACTATCACCTCCTTTCTGCTGTCTGCAATACTACTATTAATATAGCCCAAGGGTTGAATTAGCCTTTGGTGCTGCTCGACCCCTCAGTGCCCCATGTATATTATGTCTGCTGTGTTTCTCCAATACACTAGCCTAGGAGCCTTGTCAGAGAGAAGAAAATGAAATGAATTTAACATGACTTGTTCTTCGTGACCCCATGCTGGTGCCAAATGGACATTACTTCCTGTCCTAGGTGCTCATAAGTGTCCTTAACAAATGTGTTTAAGAACCTTGCCGGGAGTGATATCATATTATCTAGTCTAGAACTGGCAAACCATAACTTTTTTCACCTTTTGAAAATCAGAACATTTGCCAGGCTCCAGCTTTTTGGCACCTATCCTATTCTCTACAATTCCCTCAAAGATCACTGATAAAATTCGGTGATCTTATTTGCAGGCTTTCTTAGTATCCCGGGGCTCTAATTCATCTTGCTGCCAGACATAATGATCAGTTCTGCATTTATTCAGCGTTCCTATTTCCATTGCAACCTGATAGAAAATTGAAATAGAATTGCAATGATTGACTTTGGTGCTTTATTTTTATTTTTATTTTTTGCTTCATATTCATCTATCTTCTTAGTAGCAAAAGTCTAGCATTTTGAGGAAGAAGGGCAGGTACGGAGGATGACCACAGAGGGGCATGTATTTATTCATTCATTTCTGGATTAATTCAACAAAAGTTGATTATCTACATTGTACCTAGTCTTGTGCTGAGTATTGTGAGAGACACAAAGTATATGATACATTCTTTGCTTTCTAAGAGTTTTCTTGGAATATGGTGATAAAAATGAGAGAAAGAAATAAAAAAATCCCAAACACAAAAAACTTCGAGAGCCAGAATGAGCTGAATCTTAAAGCATATATCATACAGTGATTAGAAGACCACCTTAGGAATGCTTGCTGATTTCAACAGGATTAAATGAAGAAAGCAGGCTGGATTGGGCAAACAGTGGGGAGTAGTGGGGACTCTGGCCAAGTGGGGAGTTCATCTAGGGAAGGCAGCTGCTGCTGCAGCCTGCCCTTCCTAGGCAGGAATGTGAGCCCAGAAAGGTCAGCTCCTTCAGTGTTTGAAGGGAATCTGGATTTTTAAGCAAAATCTCTTGATTTTTAAATGGTGGCTTAAAAATTTAAAAACACTATGCTTCCTGAGCAAACATGTCGGTAGAACAGTTTTAGCCTGTTGGGCCACCAGTTTCCAAAATCTGGTCTACAAGTTGAAGTCCGCACAAGGCCTTGGTGAGGGGCCTCAGTCAATTTTCCTATTTTGTCTTCAGTCATTTTCTCTGTGATAGGCTTGTGCTCTTATAAACGCAAAAGACCAGTCCGTTTTTTTTTTTTCTCTCTCTTTTTTTTTTTTTTTTTTTTTAGACAGAATCTCTCTCTGTCACCCAGGCTGGAGTGCAGTGGCACGATCTTGGCTCACTATAACCTCTGCCTCCCGAGTTCAAGCAATTCTTGTGCCTCAGCCTCCCGAGTAGTTGAGATTACAGGCATGCACCACTATGCCTGGCAAATTTTTGTACTTTCAGGACAGACAGGCTTTCACCATGTTGGCCAGGCTGGACTTGAACTTCTGACCTCAAGTGATCTGCATGACTCGACCTCCCAAAATGCTGGGATTACAGAAGTGAGCCACCATGCCTGGCAACCAATCCCTTTTCTCTGAATCCTCCATACCCTTCCCCTCCTCCAGATCTTTCCCATTTGTGCCTTTACTCTCCTTAACCCCTGCCTCCCACTTTTATTTGCCTCAAATACTTCTGATCGCCCTACAATGTCTACTCAAATGATGCCTTCTTCCACTATGCCTTCTTAACTTTCCTAGGCAGAATTAGTGGTTCCTCTCATTACTCCCCCTCTATTCCAAACCTTATAATCCTTAATTGAAATTTTATGTTTAGGTCTTTGGTCACGAACTCTTGAGGGCAGAGAGGTCATCTTTGTTTCCCCAATGTGCTTGGCATGTGGTTGGTTGAAGGAGTGGCTAATAAGTTACTAAAATAAGTTTAAGCTGGGCTCATTGGTTCATGCCTGTAATCCCAGCACTTCGGGAGGCCAAGATGGGTGGATCACTTGAGCCCAGGAGTTTGAGACTAGCCTGGGCAACATGGCAAAACCCTGTCTCTACAAAAAATACAAAAATTAGCCAGGCCTGGTGATACATGCCTGTAATCCCAACTACTCAGGAGGTTGAGGTGGGAGGATTATTTGAGCCCAGGAGTTCAAGGCTGCAGTCAGCCATGATCACACCACTGTACTCCGGCTTGGGTGACAGAATGAGGCTGTCTCAAAAAAAGAAAAAGTTTCAATCTTATAACTCATAGCTCAGTATTTTTTGTTTGTTTGTTTGTTTTTTTAGATGGAATCTTACTCTGTCTTCCAGCCTGGAGTGCAGTGGTGTGATCTTGGCTCACTGCAACCTCCACCTTCTGGGTTCAATCAATTCTCCCACCTCAGCCTCCCGAGTAGCTGGGACTACAGGCACTTGCCACCATGCCCAGCTAATTTTTGCATTTTCAGTAGAGATGGGGTTTCACCATGTTGCCCAGGCTGGTCTCAAACTCCTTACCTCAGGTGATCCGCTCACTTCGGCCTCCCAAAGTGCTGGGATTTCAGGCGTGAGCCACTGTGCCTGGCCTTAGCTTTTTTCTTTGATATCCATCTTAGTTGGCTTGGGCTGCTATAACAAAATGCCATAGCCTGGGTGGCTTTTATTTACTTCTTAGAATTCTAGAGGCTGGGAAGTCCAAGATTGAGGTGTTGGCAAGTTCAGTTCAGGGCTTGCATCCTGGCTTGTAGATAGTTGCCTTTTAGCCATATGCTCATCTGGCCTTTCCTTAGTGCATGCTTATGGAGAGAGAGAAATCTCTCCCTTTCTCACCTTCCTCTTTTTTTTCTGAATTAGGGTGTCATTCTGTCACCTAGGCTAGAGTGCAGTGGTGTGACCTCAGATCACTGTAACCTCCACCCCCTGGGCTCAAGTCATCCTCCTACCTCAGCCTCCCAAGTAGCTGGCACTGTAGGTGCACACCTCCATGCCTGGCTCTTTTTTTTTGTTTTGGTAGGGGTGGGGTCTCACCATGTTGCCCAGGCTGGTCTCGAACTCCTGAGCTCAAGCAATCCACCTGTCTTGACCTCCCAAAGTGCATTATTACAGGAATGAGCCACTGTGCCTGGTTGGCTTTCTTCCTCTTCTTATAATGGCACTAATACCATCATGAGGGACCCATCTTCATGATCTTATCTAACCTTAACCACCTCCCCAAGGCTCCACCTGCAAATACCATCACATTGGGTTAGGGCTTCAACATATGCATTTTGGGGGGACATAAACATTCAGCTCATAATAACATCCACACTTCCTGTTCTGTTGAAAGTAGAGGTTTCACTGGGAGAGGAAATATTCTTAATGGTTTGCTCGATTTCCTTGTATATCCTTGGTAGAGGAGATGTTTCTTAGTGGAGATTTGGTGAAAACTGTCATGTTGACAGCCGTCTCAGTGGGGTGTGGTCTAGGGAGCACTTCCTTCCAGGTCCCTCCTGGTCTGGGGAAATTAATGGATCTGAGAGTTCATATTAGCCATTTTTGGAGTTTTTACTACTAGAGTTTATATGTTGGAGATAACCTTTCTAGAAACTCCTATTATTCATTCATTCAGTGACTTTGTAAGCCATGCTTCAGGCTATATAGCTTTATTTAGCAGTGGGAGGGAAATCTTTTTTTTTTTTTTTTAGCTTCTATGTCTCAGTCATATATGGAGTATCTCATTTTGTGATCCCTGTAACTCTGTGAGGTAGTCATTATTTTCATTTTATAGATTAAAGGCTGAAGTTCAGAGAAATAAAACAAATTGCATTGGATTGCACAGTGAACAGTGGCAGATACAGCTTTAAATCAGCATCTTCCTCACTTTCCAGGCTGCAGGAAAGCAACGTGCATGCCAAGGCAACAAGGATCTGCAACCCGGGGGTTCCTTCAGTGGGGGAAGTCTGGGGTGGGTCTTAACCTTTGACTTCCTTCCCTTCCCGACACTTCCACCCTCCTGCTAATCCAGCCTCTCCTAGTTTGCACTTGATGCCACTGCAGTGTGTCAAATCCCTTCAATCCCACCCCGGGAAGTCACCTTTGGGAAAGTGTCCACTGCAAAAGCCCCCGCACGGCTGTGATGCAGGCTGCCAGATCTACCTCTCGCCGGCCAGCCCACTCCACCACCAACCTGGAAATACAGAACCAGAAATTTTAGGTGTCTTCTAGTTCAACTCTATTTGTTTTTCAGATGTGGAAATTATCATTGGAGAGGGGCTCCGGCTTTCAGATTATTTTTAGAATGTCTCTCCATGACGGTGGAAGGTTTATCTGCTTGATTCATTGCTGTAGCGTAGTGCCCACCATCTAGTTGGTGATCCATACATTTTACTGAGTCGAATTGTTCTGGTGTGTGATGGTTGCCTGGGGAGGCAGAGCTGAGTAGTACCTTGGAAAGAAAGATGAGGCAAGGGTGTCTAGCAGGGTAAGGATTGGTGAGGTGAGGAGGGGATACGTTTAGGCTGCTTCCTGAAATAGAGTCCTTTCCTTCACAGCTATTAGGAAGGTAATGGGGTTGACTTTTTACAGGTGCTGAGCTTGAGAACTTCTGGCTTAATACAGGGCCCAGGAAGCTGTCTTGGGCTTGATTTCACTTGGAAAAGATTCATTCTTGATGGCTTGTTGGTGTTCATAAAACATCTTGGCTGGCCAGTAATGGCACTTTAACTCTATTCCCTGTTATGCTAGTTTATGTTTGGGATAATGTTCCCTGAGAGTATTCCATTAAATTGGATGTAAAGAGGTGTTGGGCGAAAAAAAAGTAGTTGTGTGCTCTAATAGATTTTGGAAGTTCTAGAATAAACAGAGTGAAATAAGCCTGCTTCCCTCAGGACTTCTCAGAATGTTGCTTGTGTTAAGTGTGAATCGCTGAGTAGGGCCCATGGAGTTTCCTCAAACTTACTTGATTGTGTAGATCTTTTTTGTGGACCGGCTCACAAGACTCTGTTTTCTGAGTTACATTTTAGAGTATGTCAAGCTGCACAATTTGTGGATTATCTGGGTGCTTTTTCTTTTTGCCTCTTGCTTAGTTCCCTAATGTTTTATACTTTTCTCAGAGGGCAGTTTGAAGAGGGGGAGAAGTAAAACAAATGTACATCTAGTTGAGCTAAGTGATATTAACGTTGTGCTTTGAGTTCACCTAGAAAATGTGAATTTTGACATTTCCAATTACAGAGTGCTCAACCATTGATTTAAGTGGTAATTTGGAAACAGTGCAGCCCTGATCAATCTGCATTGTGTGTGCCCGTCTGTGCGTGACGGTAATGGGGTGCACGATGCTACAGCAGAGTGTTCCAGGTTCCTTGAATGGACCTGGCTCTGCCCCCTGGGATTGCATAGCCGGTGCCAGGTGATAATGGCACAAATGAACACAGAGAAGCCCATGTCCCCTTGTGCCTCAGAGTGAACAAACCTCAGCTACAAACCCAGGTGCATAAGAGATATATTTTTCTTTCTTTCTTGGTGACTCAGTCTCCATTTCACATTTCTATTCTTTTTTTTTTTTTTTTTTGACAGAGTCTTACTCTGTTGCCCAGACTGGAGTGCAGTGGTGCAATCTTGGCTCACTGCAAACTCCGCCTGTCGGGTTTAAGTGATTTTCCTGCCTCAGCCTCCTCAGTAGCTGGGATTACACGCACGCACCACTATGCCTGGCAAATTTTTGTACTTTCAG
>NW_012116710.1:125121-151217 GCF_000951035.1 Colobus angolensis palliatus | reverse complement strand
TCCCAAGTAGCTGGGATTACAGGTGCCAGCCACTATGCCCAGCTAATTTTTGTATTTTTAGTAGAGACGGGGTTTCACCATATTGGCCAGGCTGGTTTAGAACTCCTGACCTCAAGTGATCCTTCCACCTTGGCCTCCCAAAATGCTGGGATTATAGGTGTGAGCCACTGTGCCCAGCCTCACATCTTTATTCTGCTGGAGGTGACAGAAATAAGTATAAGTCAATTTGGGGTTTCCCTTCCTTTTCCTCCAGGGTTATGCCCCAAGATCCAGAGGGATTTAGGCAGTACCAAGACCCTTGTGGGGACATCTGTTGTGGTTTATCGTCAATCTACTTCGGCAGCTACTGTGACATCCTCCTTCTTATTGAATCTTCGGTGATTGGTCTGTGTCAGCAATCCTTCTTTGTTCCCTCATGTGTCCCCTTCTCCTTGGCTCCTTCCATGCAATTTGCAGGCAACAGAGGCCATTCTGCTGCTCACACACCACGCTGGGCCATGAGGGACCCTGTACATTTGTCTCAGGCCTATCTTGGCCATACTCAGCACTTGCTTTTCCCCTGGTGCCTCCCTAGGGCTCTGCCTGGGGAAGGGATCTGGCTTCTCTCCTCTCTTAGATTCTGTGAATCTGTTTGGTGGTTCCCTCGTCACCTCCCTCCCTGCGCTTGTTTGGGATGAGTTGGGCAGGGTGCAGATTTTTTTCTTATAGATATTATAGATCCTTGTACCTACATACACTTTTCTTTACTGCTTTACTCTCCACTTTAGTCTAGGAAATCTTTACCCATGTGCTCGTGTGGTGGGGTGGGGAACAAGGGTGATATCCTGGCTTTGTCATCAGACATCCTCTCAAAGCTGTTTTCCATAAATCTCACGTTCTTTCTCTCTTCCCTAAGGACTTTTGAAAAAAAGCCAATAATTGACTCTTTTTCTGTATTATCCCTGAAGCAATGAACACAGAATGCCCTCCCTGACTGAGGAGGGGCCAAGGGGGTCAAGAAAATTTGGAGAAAAATGTTCAATATTTCAAAGTATTAACTACTGTGAATTTCCTTCCTTCTCCATCTCCTCCATCCTGGCCTAGCCTGCCATTACCTCCTGCTGGGACGAGTGCAACCCAAAGTTTCTCAGGGTCTCCTGACTCAGAGCTTCTCACCCACAGTCAACATTTTGGGCTGGATCATTTGTCATTGAAGTTGCAGTTCTGTATAATGTAGATGTTTAGCAGCATTCCTGACCTGTACCCGCTAGATGCCAGTAGCATCCCCGCTCCTAGTTGTGACAATAAAAAATGTCTCCAGACATAGCCAAATGTCCCCTGGGGACAAAATCACCCCTAGTTGAGAACTACAGTTCTAAGTGGTCTCCCTGCTTCTTCTCTTGTCCCATAGTCTACTCTCCCCACAGCAGCCAGCAGTAATCTGTATATTGTTTAAATCTGGCCATGTCACTTCCCTGTTTAAAACCCTCCAGTAGCATTTCATTGTATGAGACTAGAATCCAAGCCCCTCAACTGAACTTACAACGTCCTGCTTTGTTCACCTCTTTTCCTCCTCTGGTCACTCTCCCCTTGTCATTCTATCCAGCCATGCTGGCCTGTACTGGTTTCTGGACTTCTCCAAGCTTGTACTTGCTTTGGGCCTTTGCACTTAGATTTTCCCTCTTTCTGGAATGCTTTTGCCTTGGATTGCCACTTGACTGGCTCCTTCTTGGTATTCTGCTTTGAGGTTGCATGCCACCTGCACACTGACCCATCTTAAGTAGCCAAACAGCAACTCTCTAGTGGATCAGCTGAGCTGAATTCTTAGCAGAGCACTAAAAGCTATATGATATTTTTCATGCTTTCTTTGTTTCTTCTCTTCACTAGGACTGAAACTCAATAAGAGCATTAGTTTCTCTTGTTCATTAGTGTTTTTTGGTACCTAGAACACAATGTAGGATGTTTAGCAGCATTCCTGACCTGTACCTACTAGATGCCAGTAGCATCCCCACTCTCAGTGGTGACAATCAATGTCTCCAGACAGCCAAATGTCCCCTGGGGGCGATGGGGTGCCAATGGTCAATTTCTGTTGAATGAATGAATGATTATAGGTGTTCTTATGATGGACTTTGCATACAAGAACACATAGATATTATGTTTTGGGGAACATACTGAAGCAGATCCAGTCTTTCCCCAAATCCTGATTGAGAGGTAATTCAGGAAGATAAAAAATCCAGAGATGGGATAGTTGTATCCATGCAGAGCCACCCAACGATGACTTAGAAGGAAGTGAAGTGAATAGGTGGCTGATTGTAGGAATACTGCAGGGTATCTGGCATATATTCTATTAATCGAGTTCCTAGTATGTGTCTGAGATGGGGACACAAAAATAGTTTCATAGTTTTAGGAAACTTATGAGTCTTATCAAAGATAAGAATGGGAACTATATTTCACCAATTTTTGTGTCCCCGTTTCAGACACATAGTTTTATGAAAAAACAGTGTTAATCCCTTCTTTCACTGCTATAAAGAAATACCTGAGACTGGGTAATTTATAAAGAAAAGAGGTTTAATTGGCTCACAGTTCCGCAGGCTGTACAGGAAGCATGATGCTGGCATCTACTCGGGTTCTGGGGAGGCTTCAGGAAACTTATAATCATGGCAGAAGGTGAAGGGGAAGCAGGCACATCTTATATGGCAGGAGTAGGAAGAAGAGTTGGGGGAAGGTGCCACACACTTTTAAACAACCAGATCTCCTAAGAACTCACTCACCATCATGAGAACAGCACCAAAGGGATGGTGCCAAACCATTCATGAAGGATCCGTCCCCGTGATCCAGTCACCTCCCACCAGGCCCCACCTCCAACACTGGGGATTACAATTTGACATGAGATTTGGGTGGGGACACAGATCCAAACTGTATCAGACAGTTATAGAAATAGGTTAATAAATTATGACACAGTGGAGTAAGTACTGGGACAGTGGTGGAACCAGGTACTGTGGAAACTTAGAATGAAATTATAGCTTTACCTGGGAGAGCTGGAGAAATTCTTATAGAAGAAGAATCTTTTGAGCAGGATCTTGAAGGATGAATAGAAGCTCTCCAGGTGGTGAAACGCATTACCTGAAGAGAAGACAGCATGTGCAAAGGTATGGGGGTCACAAAGGGGTCAGGATACTTGAGAAATGGTGAGGAGTTTGAAGTGGCTAAAATTCTGAGTAGGTGGAATGGAGTGGTGGTGGGAGATGAGGCTGGAAAGGAGAAGAGCTTGAAGTTCCTGTCTGATCATCAGATCCTGTAAGTCTTTGACCTTGAAGATGGTATGGATGAAAGTCTTATTTATTTGTTGTGGTAAAATACACAAACACAAAATTTACCATCTTTCCTATTTTTAATTGTGTGGCTCAGTGGTATTAAATGCATTCACATTAAATACCACCCATCTTCATAACTTTTTTCATCTTGTGAAATGCAACTCTGTACCTATTAAACAGTAGCTCCTCAGTTCCTCCTCATCCCAACCCCTGGTAGCCACCATGCTACCCTTTGTGTGAATTTGACTATTCTAAGGAAAATATAAGAATCTAGAAGCCCTTACCTGAAATAACCACTATAAACATTCAATGTATTTCCTTCCAGACTTCACGTCTCTATCAATCAAATTTGTTTTATATCTGTATATAATAAACAGGGGATCATAGATCTTTAATGCAGTTATAAAAATGAAGCTGATAGGAAAATAATCATAGGTCTATAGGCTGAGGGCTTGAAATAGACAGAGTATGGCCTAAAAATAAACAGTTTGTCAAGTAAGAACATCAATATGCGTGACCTCCCACGTCCATTTTGATGGTCCTTTAGGGAGGGGACACCACTCTTTTGTGGCGTCTGGCTTGTGTTGGCCACTTCTGTCTCAGGTCTTTGTGATTTGGGTAAAACTAGGGAGAACTGAGCTCGCTCATCAAGAACTTCCCCCACTGCCACATTTGGCCTAGCCACTTTCAGCTAGAATTTCCCCCTTCCCATCCCTGACAGTCTCACTTCCCTGTTGGTCCTAGGCAGCAGTTACTGCCTTGGCAACAAGTGCTAAAGGGAGAAGCTTGTCTAGGGCAAAGGATTCATCCTCAGCAGCTGGAGACCCTCCCTGCTGGTACCTGTTCCCTGGTCTACCTTTCCTTTCCTCGTTGTTGCTCTCTGCTGGATTTCCTGACCCTTGTGATACTTTTTGGATTCCGGATTGCTTGTCTGCCCCTCGCAGAGGTAGCCTGCCATCCCCTTGCTTCTGATTACTGGTGAGAGCATTTTCAAAATACAGTTAATGTAGATCAGTAAGTTTTCCAGCCATTTGTCAAATAGAAAGGCCTGGATTTCTGTAGGCGGGTAGAGTTCTCACTGAGAGGTTCAAGTTTGGCAGGATGAGACAGTTCCTTAGGGGACGCTCTATGGCTTATAGTGCCTTAAGAGGGCCAGGGAAATGATATGAGAAGACTCTTACCAAGGAAACATCTCAGCCACCTTCAGGGACGCGAAAGAATGGATGTCATGTCTATGATTTAATTTGTACTAAAGAATGTGAACTGGCCAAGCAACATGGCTGTTCTCCAACTCAGCGTCTCGGTAGGACACTTCCAAGCAGAGTTGGCAGTCACAATGTCTTTACTTTGATCAGTGGCCTCTCCAGACAGGATGTTTTGGATCTCTTAAAGATCTATTACCTTGGGGAAACTGAGGCAGAACAACAGTCATTCTCTGGCTTCTAACATCTTACAGTTGATTACTCCTTGACCTCTTGCTCTGACCATCTGGACCCTTGATCATTTGCCTGGTTGTGGTTGTTTGAATTTATTTATCCTGTGACCCTCAGCTAATCTAGGGCTCCATCCTTGGCCTGATCCTCCAGGTTCAGGCCCCACCCTGAGCATCTCTGTCTTGCTGGATCTTGTACTTGGCATAATATCACCATTGAAATTCTGCTCCAAAAATGGCAGAGGCTCTACTGCTGTCTGCCAGAAACATAGAATTATGTTACTGGGAATTGTGTGAAAGAAATGCTGAGAATGTGGTGGGCCAGTTCACATAGATTTCGTTTAACAAATATTTATTGAACTTCTACTATGTTTCCTGCCCGCATAGACTTTATAATTCTGTGGGGAAGACAAAGGATAATTTGTAGTTACAAAAGTGTTGAGTGTTATGGAAGGAGTGGTGCAGCGTGCATGGGGGAATCTATAGCAAATGGATCTAAAGGGCTGAAAATGCTGTGGGTGATTTTCTGATACTGATTTGTAAAGCTGAATTGTATTGGCTAAGCTTACCTCACCATCATTATTTCCTGAGCTCTTTAGGATCTAGATAGAACCATTTTTCCATTTAGAGAAGGGTCAGAAGTCATCAAAATATTTAAGGGGTCAGAAAGATCAGTGCTTCTAGGAGAAACACACAACTCCAGGTGTAAAAGATAAAAGTGGTTCCAGAAAGGGGATTTTATAATAGCTCTATTCAGGATGGTAAATACCATCATGGGATAAGTGCTTTTAAGGTGAAATTAAAGCCAGGGATCAGCTGAAGAAGATTGAAACCCACCTTCACTGGATAGAATTAAGCTAAAGTCACAGAGGTAGATGAGACAAGAAAGTGGAATGTAATGTGGAAGGAGGCAGCTGTGATGCCCTGGGTGGAGTCACCCAGACCTGGGTTCAATCATGGCTCACGGTGAATCAGCTGAATGACCTTGGATGAGAAGTCATTAACTTTTCTGAGTTCCAGTTTCCTCATGTGAAAGAGGGACATAATAACACTTCACTGTGTGTGTGTGTAATTAATTGAAATAACATAAGTCAGAATTTCCAGCACAGGGCTTGGCACACAGTAGCATTAATTAAACACTGGAAATGTTGGCTAAGCCAGTAAGTGGGGCACCAGCATTCAGAGTCCTGAACAGTGATTCTGAGCCAACAGGTGAAGCCATTGGTAAGTGCACCTGGTTGGGAAGGAGAGTAAGGTGGGGCAGTACTAAAAGACATCAGGAGACATGGAGTTGCCAGCATGGGTAGCTGGGAAAAGAAAATACTAGTAAGTTGTGGACAAGCATGACACTTTCTTTGCCTGCTATGTGTGTGTTTCTCCCACTGTGGTTCCTGGACCACCTGCAGCAGAATCACCTTGGAGGAACTTGTAACAAATTCAAGGAGCTTGAATTCTAGGAACCATCCCAGACCTATTGACTCAGAATCTCTATTGGGGTGTCGTGGGTGGACCCTAGGAATCTGCATTTTTCAAGTGCCCCAGATTTCATCAACTTAACGTTCTTGGCCCTGGTCTATAGTAAACTCACCAGTTTGGCTGTGTATCTTTTTTTCTGAAGGCAAAAGAACATTTAATAATTAAGTAGACTATTGCTGAGTGAGGTGGGAAAAACAACACCCAAAGTGTGTGTGTGTGTGTATGGGTATGTCTGTGTGTGTGTGTGTATTATAGTTAAAAAATAAAAACCCTGTGTCCTTACATATTTAGATATGTATGAAAAGCATCTTTGGTTTTTGACAACTGGTAATGAGGTTTACCCTTGGGGACGAGGGATGGAACAGGGTGGTAGTGTCAGTGGACAGTGGAAAGAAGACCTTTTAATCTTTATACTGTTCAATTTTGATTGGCTTCTGGAAAAAATGAGCGTGTGTTCCTTTTCTGATTTAAAATTCCACAAAGTTGACAATAAGTAAGGACTTTGTTGGCAAAATTCCCGCTAGAGAGGATGCTCAGACATCAGCTGAACTGTAAAGGAAAGAAAGTGACACCTGCAAGAGCTATTTAAATTATACTGAACTTATTGTGGTGCTCATTATGTAGTGTAAGGATGGTTGCCGAAATGAAATGTAATATTTTACTGAATTATTCCCCCACATAGTGAGGAAAGTGTTTTTCCATACTCTTTCAGAACTTTGAAAGATGAGAGGAGTGGAAAAGTTCAGCTTAACCTTTTAATTTACCGAGTTTCAGTCAGGAGGCATCATGATGCTGTGGCCAGAGTCTGGGGTTTAGACTCATAAGACCCGACTTTCCATCTCTGATCTGTCTTTTGAGCGAGTCACATCTGCATTCTTCATTCTGCATCTTGGCTTCCTCATCTGTGAAATGAGGGCGTTATCTACCTTAAAGGGTAGTTACTGTGAGGATCAAATGAGGTGGTGTGTGAGAAAGTAAACTCTCGAGTGCTGCAGAAATGTTCATTATTTCTATTTTTTGTCCCACTCCTACCCTGGACATGCTGCTATTACAGTGGGGTTGTTTATGTGTCTGTCTCTCTGTGAGCTCATTGAATGCAGAAGCCTTGTTTTATTCATTCCCGAATTCTTGTGCTTAGGGTCTGCCACACAGGAGGCATTCAAACAACTTCTGGAATAGCTATCAAGGAGAAAAAAATACACACACAGTTCGGTGTAGGCCTATAAAAATATTAAGATAGTCTTCCAGAAAACATTATCTTCCATTTCTATTTAAAGGAATTAAAAAAATTTATCCAAATCCACAACAGAAATTATATTGCTAGGAGAAAATAAAGAACTTCATTAAGGAAAATTTAATTGCCCAGTTTTCTAAAGAGACAGAACCGCATCCCTCCGTTCTCATTACGGCCAAATGGGTGACAGCCGTTTCCAAGGGGGGCAAGATGAATGACAAGGGATTGTGAGAAGGCAAATCCTGATACTCCTGGAGAAAAGTCTCCCAAGAAACGGGAATGCACCCCCGGATCACCAGTAACACTATTGTTTGTCAGAGCTGTGGAAGAAGCCGTCTCTTAGCTCCTTGGACAAAAGCCCTTTTTGGCTTCCACCCCAGACCTTGGCGGATAAACCACAAAGTCCCTATTTCCCCTGGAAGTGGGAAAACTTCCAGTGGCTTGACAAAACTGGAAGGATTATCTGAGATTCAATTTGGGGGGCTGTGGTACCTCCAAGACCCCGATAATTATCATCTGAATGGGCAGGGGGAGAATTGAAGCCAAATCTAGTAACAGATCCCTGGGGTAGACCTGCAGTTAGAAGACAGGGGACTGATCTCAGCTTTGGCCCCTTTTCATGTCCTGCTACAAATTTGCACTTTTTTCTTTTCTTTTCTTTTTTCTTTTTTTTTTGAGATAGGGTCTCACTCAGGCTGGAATGCAGTGGCGCCATCATAATTCACTGCAGCCTTGAACTGCTCAAGCAATCCTGCCTCAGACTCCTGTGTAGCTGGGACTATAGGTGCATGCCACCATGGCTGGCTAATTTAAAAAAAAAAATTTGTAGAGACAGGGTCTTGTTATTTTGCCCAGGCTGTCTTAAACTCCTAGGCACAAGGGATCCTCCTGCCTTATCCGTCCAAAGTGCTGTGATTAAAGGCATGAGCCACTGCGCCTGCCCAAATCCACACTTTCTTTTTCCCTCTCCCACACCAGTTCCCAAGCACAGACCAGCCAGATAGCACCATTAGATGTGTTCATAACTGTTTGAAGATGTGTTGATTCTGGCATGGAGGTACCATTGTCACCCTAGGTGAAGTCTCCAGTGGCATGCCAAAAGGCTGTCTCCTGTTCAGTGTTTTAATTACTTGGATAAGGATGTGAGCTTGCTCATCCAGTTTGAGAATGTCAGGAAACCAAGGAAGGCAGGCTTAGTAATTGGGAACACATTTGTTAGTATCAAACTGACCAGGGTTGGCAACCTATTTGCCACTTTCTAGCCGTGTGACTTTGGGCAAGTGTTTTCATCTTGTTTTATTCATTCCCGAATTCTTGTGCTTAGGGTCTGCCACACAGGAGGCATTCAAACAACTTCTGGAATAGCTATCAAGGAGAAGCTATTTCCTTGAGCCTCACTGTCATCATTTGTAATAATAATAATCCAACCTCAAACAGTTATTGAGCAGGTTAAATGAGATAATGTGTGTAAAACCCTTAGCACAGTGCCTGGCACTCAGTCAATGTCACCGATTGTTATTAGTAAATCACAACTGTTAAGAGCTGCACTGCAGGCTCTGGAGTCTGGGTTTAAATTCTAGTGCTGCCAGTTATTGGTTGTGAATAAGTTGCTTAACTTCTCTGAGGCTCAGCTTCTTCCTCTGTGAAATAAGGACAATAATACTTACCTTGGGCATTGCTGTAAACAAAGCATTCAGGCCAGAATAGACACATAGCAGATACTAATAAACCAAGGTTACCATTCAGAGAAAGAGTGAATCCTGTGGCAGAGAGAACCAGGAAGCAGAGCGCTTAGCAGGAGGGGATGGGGTATTGACTCTAAAAATGCAAAGTTTAATAGTATCTTTAAGAGAAAAACCACCCACTCATTGAAAGAAGCTAAACTTTTTTAGATCTTGAGCCCTGAGAAGAATTTCTCCTATAAATAGATAGAAATATGAATGGGGTAGGGACCAACTGGTATTTGGTTA
Source organism: Colobus angolensis palliatus (assembly GCF_000951035.1). Taxonomy (NCBI): domain Eukaryota; kingdom Metazoa; phylum Chordata; class Mammalia; order Primates; family Cercopithecidae; genus Colobus; species Colobus angolensis. The sequence continues at coordinate 141,812 of NW_012116710.1, read as the reverse complement.
GGATGCCAGACCTCAGGCCCTGACTCCATCCTGTCCCTTGTCCTGTGGCTTTTGGCCCCTCCCCAAGAGATTCTATTGAGATACGTGTGACAGAGGCTGCTGGCTAGGAAATGAAATCTTATCTCAAAGCTGTGGCTGAATGCAGAATTCTGGTGAGCTGTCTTCCACGTGGAGAATGCCTTTGACCTAGGGAGGTTGCCATGCAGGACTCCGTCCAGGCCCATACCCGAATCTCAGCTCTATTGCTCCAGGGTAGAGGAAGCTGATCTGGAGTGTGTCAGCCTTGGGAGAGAGCTGGAGTATCCAACCCCTTTCCTATAGGGACCAGCTAGATGACTGCTCCTGCTTCTCTCCCCGATGTGACCAGGCCTATCCAGCCACAGAAAGAAGAATGTCAAAAGTCTGGACCCACCCAGACTGAACCTTTGAGCTTCTTAGAAGTACAGTATCTGGGAAGTTTGGTCCATCACTGTATCTTAGAACCTAGCTAGTCCATAATATTACCTTTCCTTCCAGTGGGTGGACTACTATGCCCTTAATAATAACGCTGATCTGGGGAGGAGTAAGTAGAGCTGACCTTTAGCTTGCTAGGTGTCAACATCACCCTCCCTCTTCAACCTTGTTGATCTTTCTTCTGTTGCCCCCAAGAACTTAACAGCCAAACCTATGAGCAACTCAGGGTGTGGCTGTTAGCTGTCTCCTACTGCAGAAGAAATCAAGGAAGTCCAGGCTGCCTCCCCAGCACCCCTCCATAGAGTGCCTGCCATGCAACCAGGAGTTGGTTAGTGTAGCCCCCAAGGATTTAAGAAGGCCTCGTTAGCTTCCCTCCTCTTCTCTGGATGTTTGAAGCAGTTTAGGACTCAATAGGAGAAAAATTCAACTTATTTTTTTTCTAGACCAACCCTGAGCACCAGTCAAGAAGTGGTCTGTCTATGCATTTGCCAGCATTGGCCAGCGGTGCATTTAGTTGAGATGCACAACAAAATTGGGCAACTTCATTTAAATATCCGCATTTCTGACCCTTTACAACCAAATCGGATGATCTGGTGGCACTGGGTACCTATTCCTATGTAGTAACCAATCAGCCAGAGCTGACTGGCAGCTCCCTTTTTTAGACAAGGTATGTGCTCTTGAGCCCCTACCCCTCCCTGTCCCAGAAGCTCTTGGGTCTCCACAACCCCCTTTTCTTACACCCACTGCTGCTGTCATTGGCCTAACCTGCCTGGTTTCTACATGTGTTTGAGTTTGCCACCTTTGGATTAGGCCAAGAAGTTATGCTTTATTTTTTGTCTCAAACTGTGATCATCAGATTTGGTTGTACAATGAGAATTACATGACAGCGTAACAAGCCATCCAATGTCTGTGATGGAAAACCACCTCCAACTTACCATCATCCTTTCAAACTTCACCATGGAGACTCCCTGTCATTACTTCCAATAAAACCTTTGTCATCTCCTTAAGGATGAGTTTGAAGTTCTACTGAAGGGCAGGATGTTCTCCCCCAACAAGAAGTGCTGCTGTATTTGTCTCTGATTGTCCCCCAACCCCTGAGAGAAATGGAGGGAGGGGCATTCAGGTGCTAGAGGCCACTGAAGACCCAGTGATGCGTTAGATGGTGTCCTTAGTCATTCCTATCATAGCCACCGTAATGCATTTTCAATAGTTAAAAACACCACAATGTAGTTGGATAATTTTAACACCAAAGCACAATTCACAAGAAGCAATTCTGCCCAAACAGTGTGGTCCAAGGACTTTGCATTGGACTGGGAAGCCAAACAGATCTAGGACTGAATCCCAACACTGTCACTTACTAATTGCTTGACCGTGGGCAAGGCATCTCCCCTCTCCATGCCTCAGTTTCTTCCTCTTCCAAATGGGCACCACATTGGACTCTTGCAAGGATTAAATGACATAACCCATGCTTACCCAATGTCTGGAATGTGGGCCACACTCTAAATGCTCTCTGTTATTACTCTTACCCAGATTTTGAGGAGTTGATTCAATCCAAGAGTGAAATTTAGAACATTCATGGCAGAACGGATGGCTTGCAGGCAAAGTTAGACCCACTAGCGTGTTTTATTTGGCCTTTGCAGCATTTACAAAAATGAATTCATCATTTCCAACATTTAAAAATCAAGAGAGTTAAAAAAAATCAGGGGAGTTCATGTAAAAATCCAGACTCCTGGCAGCTCTTAGAAAATGAGAAGATCTAGGAACACTGGGCCCTCGTTCTCAGAGGCAAAAATGGGCTGTTCCCTTCCAATGGGACAGGGGCTCGGACTTGTGCCAGTGCCCACCTGGCCCACTTCACTCATTTCTGTTGCCTGCTTGGCTCTTGCAGGCATGTGAGCTTTTTTTTGATCTGGAGGAACGGATCAACCTTGAGCCAATCCTCCGTAAATATCATTTCCTGCAGATGGGGTTTGGAGAAGGTGAACAGCAGGCTGCATTTCCTGGCAGGGGCCCATGGTGCCATCTGTGTTATCGATGAAATGCAGAGCCATCAGCTTCAACAATTTGAGAGGCAGAGATGGGGTCATGGTCCTCTGAAAAGCATCTGAGAAATTAACAGATTTGTAGCTGTGAATGGATGGCCACCTCATCACCCCATACAGGTGGGCTGAAATTTAATGAGGAAAAAGTGTAAAGTCTTGCCCTTATGTCTGAAAACCAGGCTGGCCAAGTACAGACTGGGGAGAGATGTGCTTAGCAGCAGCACTTGTAAAAAAGACTTAAGGTTCTCGCTGACAATGAGTTTTGGTATGAGTCACTGTGAGGCAGTTGCCAAAAAACCTAATCTGATTCTGGGCTGCGTTTATAGAAGTCTAGTGTCTGGAAGACCTTTCTAACAATTAGAGCTGTCTTGAAGGAACAGGCAGGCAGTCTCCTAAGCCTTGATCTCCCAGGCGTTGGAGGTGCTCGAGGCTGGGTGATGAATCCCTGGAAGAGATTGTCAGAGTGGGGATTTAGGCATCAGAGGGAGATTTGTTCTAGGTGACTTAGAAGGTCTCTGCCAATCCTGACGTTCTCTGCTTTCTGCAGCCCAGTAGAGGAAAATAATTTCCGTAACAAAAGTAAAACTCTTTCTGATAGAGGGAAGCAGGACTCCCCGAAGAGGCTCAAAATGGAAATGTAAACTTCCAGTTCTTACCAAGTAATGTGGGCAAAAGATATCACTGCCCCTACCCCACCCCTGACCCCCTGCCTTATTTCTCAGAGATGGGGGGTTGGGGGTGTGGGGCAGGATCTGCTCTGCACATTACTGGTTATTTTTTTTAAAGCTGAACTTTTATGCAGAGCTTGCAGACTGACGGCACATGGGCCAGATTCAGCCTCAGGTATGTTTTATTTGGCCTGTACTGTGTCTTTTAAAAATGTGAGCTAGATGCCAACTTGTAAAAATGAGGAGATCTTGTATAAACTGTGGACTTCCCAGCACCTTTTGAAAAAGCCAGAAGGTCTGGCAGTGCTGGGCTCGTGTTCTGGGGATGAGCACCGATTGCCCTTCTGTGGCAGGACTTGAGCGCTCCCTTGGTCGTGGTCCCAAACTCCCTACCTGGTCTACATCACCTGTTCCCCCGAACTGCCTGGCCCCAATACGTATTGGAGTTTGCCATCTCTGGTGTCATGGCTTGTTTTAAAGGCCCTGCACTGTTGTGACCCTTAAGGTGCCATTGTGGACTCTGCTTGGTCATCCCCTAGCAGAGGGGTGGGCAGCTGGGAGTCCACGGGGGGATGGGGTTGGGGTAGAGGGAGTGGGAGCATAAATGCTTTTATAGCTGCTTTTAAAAAGTACCTGTGGCTCATATGCAGTCAGCCTCCAATTCTTTCATCTCAGTAAACACCCCCAGCTGTTCTATTGCATGGCTCCAAGGCCCCCAGTGGTTTTCCTTATAATGTCCCAAGTCTTCATCTTGGTAACTTCCACACTGTGGGCCTGTTCTGGAGCTGTGCAGGACAGTGGCTTCCTCTTCCTCAGCAAAGCCTGCTAGATATTTGCAGACAGTAGTCTCCTCTCTCCTGGAAGCTGCTGACCATCCTTGCCCTGAGAAGACGGTGTTGGGTGCAGAGAGACCAGATGGATTTCCTGGAGGTGGTTGAAACAGAGCTGCTTTCAGGTTGGTCCTGAGCTGGGCAGTTTCTTCTTGGAAGCCCTCAGTGTCACATGAAGCACTGTCCCCTCCAAAGGTCCCTCACTCCAGGCTCAGAACATCTCTGTCATCTGCTGGGGAGAGACAGACAACTGAATCTTTTTATGAAGTTTGGGGACTTGGTGGTGGAAACTGTAGGCACTTACCCCAGAAGCAGGAATCTTCGACTGTTAGCTCTGATCTATTGGCTGCTACGAGTTGACGGGAGTGAGGCCTGTCTGAAGACCTCTTGGTTGCCCTGCTCTGCAATAGAATTAGCTAGACTTCCACCCTGTTTGAGTCTGTCTCTCTGCTTTTTGGTTCTCGGGCTGAAATTGTCCATCCTGGACCTTCACAACCTATAGGACACCCTCCGACACCACTTCTCTGCACAGCCAGCCCCTCCCTGTGTGGTTCCACAGGCTTCTCACTTAGGAGATGCCCTGCTGTTCTGAGTTATTTCTAGTGTAGACATAGGGGTTTGTCTGGCCGTCCATGGTACAGCCATCTGGTGGCAGTTTCATGTTTTCACTGTGGTTGCCTCAGTGTATTCTTTTATTGAGTCATCCTTTGAGTTTCCCTTTTACTTTTCCCTTATCTCTCTTTTTAAGGACTTGCCCTTTCTTGGGGCCTTTCTCCCACAGATATGAAGGTATTTGTGAATTGTGGCACTTTTGGGAAGGTGGTATTTCTTGGGAATACCACCCCGCCAATCATGGGGCAGGGTACCCCATGATTCCTCGACCTTTGGAAGATGCTGGAGTCTGCATGGGGGAGAAGATGGGCAGGCACCCTCTGACCTACCTGAACAGGGTTAAGTGTGCAGGGTGGAGGAGGGGCGTGTGGTGTTCCCACACATCCATCTGCCTTCACACTTTCCTCCCTCTATCCCCTTGTCCACACCACTTGTAAATGGCATGACATTTCAACATGAATGTCATGGCTCCTACCTAGTTTGGGGTCCTGACCGGCTCAGCCTTCCCTGGGGGCTTCCAGAGGTCTGAGTCAGAAACAGCCAAGTCTTGTGTCTAAATGAGTTGTTCTATTAACTTGGCTTGGGTAGCACTCGGTGACGAAACCTGACTGTTGCTGTAGGTATCATGTGGAAGGGTTGCAGATGTGGTGTATGCATGTGTCTGTTGCAAGCGTGGGTGGAGAGGAGGGTCAGGCCTTTTCTGCAGGGGCACCTGTTTTCCTTCAGAGCCCCGTGGCTTGTGAAATGGCGTTGCACAAGGAAACGATCTATCTGGAGCCGATTCCACTCCTGTGTAGTGTGGGGAGCTAATCAAAACTTTGAGAGGAGAAGTGCCTGTCTTCCATCCAGAAGCAAGATTAATTGATGTTCTTTAATGGAAACAAATCGAATCTCACAGCAACCCTTCCCATTAACCTTACAGTCATGCACTTTTCTATGAAGGCTGGGATGGTTCTTCAGAATCAGCAGGTTCTTGGAAACAGTTGATGCCTTGAAGCTATTTGTGTCTGTCCTCATAACGGCTGGTGGGAAATGGGGAGAAAATGCCTTTGGAACATCTGATGAGTGGCTGGAATGAAGGGATGATTCTTGTTTGCCTTGTGGCTTGCACGGCACACTCATGTTGCACTGGATTTGATCTTCCTAGCAACCCCGTGATGCAGGTGGAGTTGGATTGAGTATCTTTAATTTACAGATGAGGAACTCCTCCTGACTTTGGAGCACCAGTCCCTCAAGATGTCTGCTGAGTAAAGGGCTCTGTGTTCAAATAAGTGTATAAAACATTCTACTGCATCCCCTTCTTAAAGATTCATAGCTCACTTCTATGTATTAAAGGCTCTGATAAGTCCTGTAGAAAAAAAATCTATTTAATTCATTATTTCCTGAACTCATTAACCTATGTACTTTTTTTTTTTTTTTTACAGTGTAATTATAGGCATCTTCTAGACCTACTGACATGTCCTGTAAAAACCAAATAATAAATATTTTAGGCTTTGTGGGCCATATGGTCTTTGTTGTAACCAATCAGCCATCCCTTTGTAGTGCAAAAACATCCACAGACAATAGAGAAATAAGTGGATGTGGCTATGTTCCAATAACACTTTATTTCCAAACATAGGCTGTGGGCCAGATTTGACTCATGGGCTATAGTTTGCTGACCTCTGTTCTGGAAAAGCATCCTGTGGTGTATCTTTTTGGGAGATGGTGCTTTAAGCGTCCCGTGAATCCCACACAAGGACTGTACTCTCAGACCCTAGCACAGGTGGCATGGTGGCAATGTCTTGCGGAGTGTGGCTCAGAGGCTGAATGTCTTGCTCAGGGTATGTGACTGCTAAGTGCTGTCACAGAGATGTCACCCAGGCTGTTGACCATAAAATCGATTTATTTTTCATTGTTCTCTTCTCTTTTGGAGTACAAGAAAGGGAAGGGGCAAAATGCTCCTGGGAAGGGAGCAAAATGCTCTGTGTGTCTGCTATGTAGAATCACAGTGATATGCATGCTAGGTGCATGTGGATGTTTGTGCACAAGTTGGTATCAGTGTGACCATGATATTTGTGTTATGAAGCACAAATATGGTTGATGGGCAAGTTTATCCAGTTAGAGGCCTTTGTTTCAAAGCACTTAACAGAAGATGCTAAAAAGAAGATTCAAAGTGCAATTTGAATTGAGCTCTGTGGTGACAAATCATTAATAGATTCAGCAACGTACAAGAGTTTACTGAATACCTAACATGTTCCCTTGCTTTAATCAGAACTTTGAATTGTAAGCAACAGAAATCAGCTGAAGCTGGTGGTGGTAGAAATACACAGATTTTGTTATAAAGATACAGGGTATTTTGTGGAATCCAGGTGGGGAAATGCAGTTGGCGCCAGGCTGGCCTGGGACCAGGAAGGGGGTGCAGGGAGCCCTGGTTTGTTCCAGGAATCAGTAGTACACTTCCTCTCATTTTGTCTTCTTACTGCACATCTGCTTCATCCTTCCTTCTCAGGAAGTCAGTCATTTCTAGTACTTGAACTATATGACAGGTACACAGTGGTTGCCCATAGCTCCGAACTGTGTGTTTCAGGTGGAGGTAAACACATGGAAAGACTGTTGGCTGTCTTGCTCACTCATATTCTCTCTCTCATTTGTCTGTGATGCCTCCTCCCCAACTCTGAAGGGCTCAGCCTAGGCCATTCCTGAACCAGTCACTGTGGCCAGTGGGATGGGATTGACAAAGAGATCTAGGTCAGCCGGACCCTACTCCTGTGGATGGGGCAGGCGATTTCCAAAGGAGAGAGGCCTACTGCAGTCCTGCCCTGGCCAGGCGCTGAGCAGGCACAAAGTTAAGAAGAATCCTTTGATCCCCTGACATTTATAAATGAGTTGGGAAATAAAACCAATACATAGTAATAATGACAATGTCACATGTGCTAAGTTGTTTCCTTAGACAGTGGAGAAAATACTAGTATAAATAAGGCGCTAGTTTGGCTGTATAGATGTTGAGCACCAAAAGATGGAGTCAGGAGAGGGAGTGTGGGCTGACCTTGTCAGGAAGGGCTGGCTTTCTGCAGCACAGAGACATTCTCTGAGGGTGGGTGGGAAGCAGAGTTCTGACTGGGAGATCAGCATGGACAAAGCCAGAATTGTAATGTAAATGCAGCCTGGGTGGGAGCATTAAACTGGAAGGCTCTTTACCAAGAGAAGGGAAATAACTTTATTTAAAAATTTTTTTCATATTAAAATTTTTCTTTAAAAGATAGGGTCTCGCTCTGTTGCCCAGGCTGGAGTATGTTGGTGCCCTCATAGCTCACTACAGCCTTGAACCCCAAGGTTCAAGCATTCCTCCTGTCTCAGCCTCCTGAGTAGCTGGGACTACAGGCGTGCACCACCACCAAGCCTGGCTAACTTTTAAAAATGTTTTTGTAGAGACAGGGTCTTGCTCTGCTGCCCAGGTTGGTCTCAAATACCTGGCCTCAAGTGATACTCCTGCCTCAGCCTCCCAAAGTGCTGGAATGACAAGCATGAGCGTGCCTGGCCGGAGATAACTTTAGAAAGCAGTGGGAAATGTGTTGAGGGAAAGCAGGAAGCTTTGCCGAAGACCCAGTCCCCAGTGGTCTCTTAATTGTAGCAGGAGGGGCTGGAAGCTGGAACTGCTATTCCTGGGGGGAAGGGGCAGTGCTGGGGAAAGACCCTCAGCTCTACACAGGCAAGAGGAAGTCCAGGCTGGCAGATGGATGTCCTGGCCAAGGGGCTGGGACACTCAGGAATAAGACTCAGGCACTGGGGACTAAGGCAGATGCTGTCACCAGCGGGGTGGGACAGAAGTGGGACCTGAGAGGATGGGAGGTGGGATCTGCCCTGGGCTGTAAGGCAGCAACAGGACTAGCAATGGGGATGGAGTTGCTTTGCCTTTCCTCAAGCCACCCTCTTCCCTGTCCTCTCATTAAAACTTTCCTGTGTGTGTCCCATTTGCTTGGGACCTCAAGGCCAATGACGAGCTAATCATCTAGGGAGCCAGTGATCAATGTGGCTTTAGGTGCTACCCAATTTTAGTGGCATTTGCATTGGGACAGATGCCTTAAATGCCTTGATCGAAAAGAATGACAGTGCCTGGGATTTTGGGACAAAGACACTAAGCCCAATGTCAAGGATCCCATCTGTGTCCCTTTGTGGAGAGTACTCTTGTTTGGGGATATGATGATCAAACAAGATGCCTGCTGTCCAGCAGCATGGGAGCTGAGCCCTGAGCCTGAAACTTTTGGAGCAGCAGCTGTTGGGCCATTGCATGACAATCTGGGCAGCATCTTTAGGGAGGAAAGAGCAGGCAGCAGAGGCACCATCTGAGGACCCAGGAGCTGCAGAGGAGGCTTCATCTTGATGTTTGCAGCCTCTCCTGGAGGTAGGTGGACTACATGCAGGACTTTGAATGATCTGGATATGAATTCTTTTTAAAAATTGCTTTAATTGATGCATAAAAATTGTATGTTTATGGGGTACCTGTGGTATTCTGATACATGCATACAATATGGAGTGATCAAATCAGGATATTTAGAATTCCTATCGCGTCAAACATTTATAATTTCTTTGTGCTGGGAACATTTGAAATCTTCTCTCCTAGCTAGTACGAAATAGCCAATATCTTGTTTTGAACCATAGTCACCTTACTGTGCTATTGAACACTAGAATTTATTCCTTCTAGCTAAATATATGTTTGTACCCATTAACCAACGTCTCTTCCTCCCCGCCCCACCCTACCCTTCCCGGCCTCTGGTAATGATCAATCTAACTTCTGCCTTCATGAGATCAACACTTTTAGCTCCCACATATGAGAGAGAACATGTAATATTTATCTTTTTGTGCCTGGCTTATTTCACTTAACATAATGACCTCCAGTTCCATCCATGTTGCTGCAGATGGCAGGATTTCATTCTTTTTTTTTTTTTTTTGAGACAGAGTCTCACTCTGTCACCCAGGCTGGAGTGCAGTAGCGTCATCTCTGCTCACTGCAAGCTCCCCCTCCTGGGTTCACACTATTCTCCTGCCTCAACCTCAAGAGTAGCTGGGACTACAGGCACCCACCACCATGCCCAGCTAATTTTTTTGTGTGTTTTTAATAGAGATGGGGTTTCACTGTGTTAGCCAGGATGGTCTTGATCTCCTGACCTCGTGATCAGCCTGCCTCAGCCTCCCAAAGTGTTGGGATTACAGGCGTGAGCCACTGCCTCCAGCCAGGATTTCATTCTTTTTAAATGGCTGGATAGTATTCCATTCTGTAGATATGAGTTCTTGATCTTCTGCTTCCTCATGGGGCGAAGTTACTCAAGCCCCCTCATCTGTAAATAGGGGTGATAACCTGCGTGCCTGTTCCTGCCACATGTTATGTCTTAGTACATACCTGATTACACTGAACCTGAAGAATCACAGAATATGTCCTAACTCTCACCTGATGCAGGAATCCTCGACAACCATGAGGCTTCTGATTGGAACTTCCTGTAGTAAGGGGCTGCCCCCCTCAGAAACCAGACTATTTGCTTTGTTGGAAAGGCTTGCTAGAAAGGTCTTTCTTGAGTGGAACTGCAAGATGCCTCTCTCCTTTGGAACAATACAGACTAAGTCTAAGCTGGCTGCCTCATGGTAACACTTTCATCATTTGAAGACAGCTTTTGGGCAGGCATGATGGTTCACAGCTGTGATCCCAGCACTTTAGGAGGCCTAGGTGGGAGGACCACTTGAGGCCAGGAATTCGAGACTGCCTAGGGAACACAATGAGATCCTGTCTCTATTTGAAAAAAATAAAATTAAAATAAGATAAAATAGGCTCGATCACGCCTGTAATCCCAACACTTTGGGAGGCTGAGGTGGGTGGATAACCTGAGGGTCAGGAGTTTGAGACCAGCCTTGCCAACATGGTGAAACCCCATCTCTACTAAAAATACAAAAATTAGCCAGGTGTGGTGGTTCACACCTGTATTCCCAGCTACTAGGGAGGCTGAGGTGGGAGGATCACTTGAACCCGGGAGGCTGAGGTTGCAGTGAGCCAAGCAGAGATTACAACACTGTACTCCAGCCTGGGCAACAGAGTGAGACTCCATCTCAAAAAATAAATAAATAAAAATAATAAAATAAATAATAAAAAGTAAAGTTGAAACATAAAAAATTAAATAAAATGGAATAAAATAAAGACAGCTTTCATGTACTTCTAAATCAGGGGTGGGAAATAGTTCAGCCTGAGGTGCCAACTGTGCTGGATTGCAGTGACGGCTGGCGGGCTGTGTCGAGGAGTATTCTGAGGCTGTGTCAGGGTCAGCAGGAGACTGTCAGATCTGCCCTGGGCTTGGGGCTGGGCATGGTGTATATGAACAGTGTATTTATTTTCTCTGCTAAGCACTCATGCTTAGATTCTGCAATCATGCTTCAGGTGACTTATGCCCTCACTCTCTGGTCTCTTTTTCTGGCCACACTTCAGCTTATCAACATTTAAAAAGCCATCTGGCTGCCATCTCTTCTCCCTAATTCGTTTCTAGGGTGGATTTGACCAATCTGGTTGGGCCAGCTGTGGTCTCTCCTAGAGCATTGTTTCCTGCAATATCTTCCCAAATAGAGGAGGACCGTTTTTGGATCTGCAGTCTGCTAATAAACCTTCCAAACTATTAACGAGTCTCTTAAAATCTGGAGCCCAAGCTAAGCACTGTCTTTCAGAAGTACTCTCAATGATTCGGAGGCTAGCAGGACTAATAATACATCCCTTGATCCTGTTAATGGGGCTTAAAGGTTGTGTTAGCTTTTTCCCTGTGTTTGTAAAGCTGAAGCTGTAGTGCAACCCCTGCTTGGGATGGCGACGGCAGGAGAGTCAGATCCAGTGGGGGCAAGATCTCCTCCTGTCCCCTCCCTGCCTCCGTGACTCTTGGTGGCTTGGGGGGTCTGGGGCCTGCAGGGGTGATGTGTGGCCCCACCGAGGTCCAAAGGCCACAAGTCTTATTCTGTCACAATGAAGCTGTCTGCCCTAAAGGTCCCTGGATCACTGTCAGTCTTGATGCTGGAGCAACCTGAAAAAAATAAGGACAATATAGATATTTTCTCGTAAACCTAATGGCACATAATTCAAGACCTGCTCTTTATTATTCAAATTGTGGTCTTCACTTCCTGTGTGTGGTGTGGTGTGTGTGTATGTATGTGTCAGAAATTATCCTTTCTTAAACAATTGAGATAGTTCTTCTCCCTGCCCCGAATACCCTTTGAAAAGTTGGCCACCCTCTGTAGACCCCCTTCATTTTACAGGGAGGAGGCAGTTTTACCAGGCTGTGAAAGCTGGTCTAAAAACCACAGCCTTGTCCAAGGTGAGGCCCATCAGAACTCGACATGCCCCCTTGGAGGGTCTTGAAGAAGCAATCTGGCATCTCAATGAGGCCCCTGTGGCACAGGATTGGGTCATAGGTGACTTTATTAGTAGTTAAAGTAGTTAAATTTCTCACAGCCCAATTTATTGGAAAGGTAGCAATGTTTTCATTTAGACCCTAGGGCTGGGGTATAATTTAAGGAGAGTGGATTTTGATTTAGGAACTCGATTAACGAGTGCCAGCCTTGTCAATTTTTTTTTTATTGTGTCGAAAAGCACATCACATAAAATTTACTATCTTAACCATTTTAAATGCATAGTTCAGTGACGTTAAGTACATTCATAATGTTATGCAACTGTCACCACCATCCATCTCCAGAACACTTTTCATCTTGTAGGACTGGAACTGCACCCGGTGAAGAGGAACTCCCCGTTCTTCCCCCATTCCCTGGCAATCACCAGTCTACTTTCTGCCTCTGTGATTTTGGCTCCTCTAGGCATCTCATGTGAGCAGACTCATACAATATTTGTCCTCTGTGTCTGGTGTACTTTAGTTAGCATAATGCTTCAGGGTTCATCCGTGTTGTGGCGTGTGTCAGAATTCGCTTCCTTTTTAAGGCGGAATAATATCTCATTGTATGAGCATACGCCACATCGTGTTCATCCACTCCTCTGGGGATGGATACTTGGGTGGCATCTGTGGTTTAGCTCATGTGCTGTGGTCTTGTCAATTTGTAGCCATGACTCGCGAAAGTGACTTAGCCCCTCCGTACCTCAGTTTTCCTCATCCATTACATCGAACCTGTCCTCTGCGTAGGGCTGAAGTAAGAATCGTTTGTGACAGTGCATAACTGCAACAGTCCATCGAGTTGAAGTTATTTCTGAGAGCATTCGGCTAGCATTTCTCAGGGTATCTGCTCTGTGGCCATTGGGCTTTGCCTGCCTGGAGTGTAGGAGGAAGGTGGGAGAGGGTTCAGAAAAGCGATACGGAGATGACCGGGATGGGGCTGCTCCATGGGGTGTTTCGGGTGGGGCAGTTCTTCACTGTGGGGACTGTCCCTTATATTGCAGATGCTTAGTACCTTGACCCCTGCCCATTAAATGCTGGTAGTACTCTCTCCAGTCATTGTATTGACTTAAACATACGCCCATATTTTTGTATTCCCCTTGAGGGGATGGTCCTGCCTCCAGGTGAGAGGCAGGGCCTGAGTGTTTTAGAAGGGTCTGTGGAAGTAAGAAGATGAAGCACAGAAGAGGGAAAGCATAAGAGAATGACCTGGTGGGCTGATACATCTGCAGAGTGCATTTTAACAGTTGGTGCTCAGGCCCTCTGAGTGTTTGTATTAGTCACGGTCCTCCAGATAGAACCAATTGGAAAGTATATATACACACATGTGTGTATGTGTATGTATGTATATGCATATCCATCTGTGTGTCTATCTATCTGAGGGGATTTATTAGGGGGATTGGCTCACATGATAATGGAGGTTGGGAAGTCCCATACTAGGCCATCTACAAGCTAGAGATCCAGGGAATCCAGGAGCGTTGGCCAATCTAAGTCTGAAAGTCTCAGAACCAGAGAAGCCAATGGTGCAGCTTTCAGTCTGAGGCCAAAGGCCTGAAAACTGAGGGGAGGCCGCTGGTTCAAGTCCTAGAGTCCAAAGGCTGGGGGACCTGGAGTTCTGATGTCTAAGGGCAGGAGAAGAAGGATGTCCCAGCTCCAGGAAAGAGAGAAAAGCAATGTGCCTTTCCTCTGCCTTTATGTTCTATTCAGGGCTTCAGCTGACTGGCTAGTGCCACCCTACACTGGTGATCTTCCTTACTCGGTCCGCTGATTCACATGCCAATCTCTTCCAGAAGCACCCTCACAGACAGACCTAGGAATAATGCTTTGCCAAAAATCTGGGTGTCCCTGCTTCCAGTGAAGTTGATACCTAAAATGAAGCATCAGCATTGAGCAGAGAGGAGCTTGGGTCACAGGAGGACCACAGCTCTGGGAGGGAGGCAGCCATCTGTGTTCAAATGCCAAGCTTCCTCCTAACTAGCGAGGGAGTCTTGAGAAAATCTTCTTCTGCCTCTGGGCCCTATCTATAAAGTGAGAGCTTTGAAAAGGTGGTCATTTTCAACTCTGTGGCTCCAGGATTTGAAGGCCAAACAGCATAGATTTCAGTGGGCCGAAAGTAAGGACTGCTCACCTTTGGGATTGGGTGGAAAAAGGTAAAATCTAACAAGGATGCTGGAGTGGGAAGAGCTGACCTGCTGAAATTGCATCCTAGATCTTCTCATTCTCTTTCTTTTGATTGTTTGTTGAAATACAGTTCATTTTTTGAATATGTAAAATAGACATACAGTATCATATTCAAAACATAAAAGGTATTATAAGTAGAGTAAAAAGTAAATTTCCGCCCCCACCACTTAGCTTTCCTTCCTCACAGGCCACCTCACTTTATCCTCCTAGGAATACTGGACTCTCATTTTCTTTGAACCAGGACTCAGAAGATTGTTTGAAATGCAGCTTGGTTGTTGTGCCTTTAACTTTCTGGTCTGAAGGGTGAGAAATTTGATCCTCCTGTAGTGTGTGGTTAGTTTCCTACAATGAATTTTCCTTATTAGTCATAGTTTCTTTTTGCAACTCTTGGATAGAGATACAGCCTTTTTCATCTCTCTTTTTATTCCTCTTACCCTCAAATTCCTGGTCCTTCATCTGAATCAAAGGATGCCATAAGCACAGATCAAAACTGAGATAGGACATCTGTATGCCTTCCAGCTTCTCCATCCATGGATTTCAGAGGGGCTCATTTTACATAATTGTCTATTTCGATGATTTCTAAAATGGTTTCATAGCTTCATATTTTATTTTGTCTTGGAGTTTAACTTAGTCCTGCAAGTAACTGCTTTGCTCCTCATCTGGTGTTTAAAAGTTTTTGCTCAGTGACTGGGAAGCACTATTGGATGTTAACAGTAAACTGAGGGAGGAACCCTGGACTCAGAGGCAGAAAGCCTGGGTTTGTGCAAAGCAAGCTTCTTTTTTACTGTGTGACCTTCGGTAAGCTCCTTGGGCTTTCTGAATATCTGCTTCCTCATCTGTAAATGAGGATTATGCTACCTGCCCCATATGACTGTTTCTATTGTTAAATAAGGCAATGAATATGAGTATTCCTTGCAAACTGTTAAGGGTCTTGCAATTATAATTATTGTAATTCCTTCAGAAAATATTTATTAAGCTTCTGTTGTGTTCCGGTTACCAGTGATCCAGTGGGAAATGAGCTTATGTTCTTGTGTGTGTGTGTGTGTGTTGGAGGTGGGTAGGGGTGATAGAAGACAGGGAGACTGTCAATAAAAGGGTTAAGTAACAAATAGGACCCATTCAGATAATGGTAACCATTACAAATAAAACAGAGCAATGAAATAGAGATTGAGTGGAGGGGAATGGTTCCTGATAAGAAATCAGGAAACGTCTGTAAGCTGACATTGAACGGTCATGTGAAAAGCAGGTAAAGAGAATTCAGGCCAGGGAAGCAGCAAGTGCAAAGGCCCTGGGGTGGGAACAACAAGCTTAGGGAATTGGAAAAGAGAAAGGGCGGAGGAAATGGCAAGAAAGTATGTGCATCAGAAATGAACTGAGAACAAGGCAGAGACTGTCACAAGAAGAGGTGGGAGAGGTTGGCCAGGTCATGGTCATGGAGGGCCTTGTGGGCCCTGTTAAGAGTTCGTATTTTATTCTATGTGCAGTTGGAGATTTTAACAGGGAGGTCATGGGACCAATTTTCTGGTTTAGAAAGATCTCTCCTCCTAGAGTGTGGAGAACAGCTTGTTAGGCAAGGGGAAGAGTGAAACCAGCTGGGGGCTATTGCAGTAGCCTAGGCAAGGGAAAATGCCTGCACACCAGAAACAGCATGGATGAAACCACTCTTGGGGTTTGTGGCATGAAGCTCAGGGAGCTGCTTTCGTATGAAAAGGGCAGTCTTCTGGTGTAAAGGAGGATGCCTTCCGTTTTCCCTTTGCTCTTCTAGTTTCTTGCTCTTAGGAGTATAGAGGGAGTTGAGGAAGTGGGCAGGGGCAAATGTTGATTTTTTTTTTTTTTTTTCGGATGATGCAGGTTTTGGACTGCAGGTGCCTATGATGAATCAACAAGCATTTATTGACTGGAGGAAGGTTTTTATAGGCCTTTGGTTTCTACTTCAGACCAGTCTTTCTCTGGACAAACTGGGCATCCTCCCAGAAACCCAACAGGGAATAGACTCCATTATTTGTATCTCCAGTGTGCACAGGAGCAGCAGTGATCCCAGAGAGGGCCACCTGTATGGCTATGTAGGTTGTCCCCTACACAAGGGCACCAGGTTGAGAAGTGGGGCTCCAAATCCAGTTGAAGTTCTTCTCTCCAAGCAATTTGCCCGGGCATGGAGCTACATCAGCAGGGGAAAATGGGAGTCTTTTCCAATGGGCTCCAAGACACCATCTGGGCTGGCAGTAACTCTTCCCAGGCCCTGCAGATTTCTGCTTTGTGGCCTGGTTTCCTGGGAAGCTCTGTCTTCACCTACTTTATTCCAGTCAGTCAACATTTATTTTAGCAAATATTTATTGAGTAGCTACTATATGCCAAGCAGTGGATTTATACTGATGAACAGGAAGACACGCATCCTGCCCTCATTAATTTACAGTGTAGTGGAAGTCATTCCAGCTTTCTTTCTTTCTTTCTTTCTTTCTTTCTTTCTTTCTTTCTTTCTTTCTTTCTTTCTTTCTTTCTTTCTTTCTTTCTTTCTTTCTT
>NW_012116710.1:67390-125011 GCF_000951035.1 Colobus angolensis palliatus | reverse complement strand
CTTTCCTTTTCTTTTCTTTTCTTTCTTTCTGCCAGGATGGTCTTGATCTCCTGACCTTGTGATCTGCCTGCTTCAGCCTCCCAAAGTGCTGGGATTGCAGGCGTGAGCCACTGCTCCTGGCCCCAGCTTTCTTTCTTCATGGCAACTGGAGAGAGATGTCTTTCTAGGGAAGCCTGAGCTGATCTCAGCCCCTGTTCTTTGAGACATTAGCTATTACCACCTGACTTGGGAGCACCTCTTGGGGTTGGGAAACAATGACCGCCATCTACTCTGCACACATACACCTTTGTCTAGAGTTTAGGGGAGCTGGGACCAGTGTGGTTTATGGACTGTTATTAGCTGAACTCCTTCATCCTCTACTTGGGAGCAGCACAAACTCACACACAAAGTGACACTGAGGTTTCCACTGGAAAAGGAGACAATTAATTACTGAGCCTTGAGTCTTCATAAAAACGCTCCTTAAACTAGGTATACTTTTCTGTATACCTAGTTTTCTGTATTGCACTTCAACAAAAAGTTAAGAAAACACCACTTAAGTTTGTCAAACTGCCAGGGTCTGAGCTCAGAGAAATCAAGACAGGGCTGAGGCTGGGAGTGGTGGCTCACACCTGTAATCTCAGCACTTGGGGAGGCTGAGGTAGGAAAATCGCTTGAGGCCAGGAGTTGGAGACCAGCCAGGGCAACATAGTGAGACCTTATCTCTACAAAGAATAAAAAGATTAGCTGAGCATGTTGATGAGCACCTGTAGTCCCAGTTACTCAGGATAATGAGGTGAGAGGATGGCTTGAGCCCAGGAGGTTGAGGCTGCAAGGCTGCAGTGAGCTGTGATTGTGCCACTGCACTCCAGCCTGGGTGACAGAGCAAGAACTTATCTCAAAAAAAAAAAAAAAAGAAAGATGGGTCAGGCACATCCATCAGGCCTTCCTATTGTCTCTGCATCTTGATGGGATCCTCAGATCACTGGCCCATTTTTCAGCTTAACTAAGTAATCAGATTATTTTATCAGACTTTGAGGAATCCGTAAGAAACTGCGTTATAAACTGTGGTGTCCCTAGATACCACAAACACTGAGGTTCACACTGGGGGACACCCCTCTCTAGGGCCCTCTTTCTCCCCAGCTTCAAGGTGGTTGGGGAATAGAATTAGTCATCGCTTACTTGGGAAGCTTGGAATGAGAGAAAGACAGAATTGGGTGGTTTTCAGATGTTTTTTTCCAGGCTGCGGTGGAGCCGGGAGAATGAGAGATTCCATACATCTTGTGACCAGATGTGGTATCTGCAGCTGGAACTAGGCTGTATCAACAAAACAGAGTCAATTTTCAACTTTCCCTCTTTATGTACCTGTTTATTTTACTATTTACATTGTGTGTGTGTATCTTTCATTATAACAATAATGCCCACTTCTCCCCCCTCAGCATCTTACTAAGAAAATGTTCAAACGTGTAGCAAAAATACCTAATTAAGAAAATCAGACCTACTGGAAGGGAACCATAAAGAGAGTGAAAGTTTCTGAAAACCCTATCTTCTGGAGAGAACATTGTCATTACTTGTTTGTTATATAATCCTCCAGATTTTTTTGTTTTTAGTACGTACTAATGTATACTATTATGATTGCTTTAACAATTAGTTATTATTTATACTATTTTGCATCTTTAAAAAAATTTAACAATTTATCCCGGACACCTTTGCATGTGAGAATTTATTTATTTATTTATTTATTTTTCTGTGACAGAGTCTTGCTCTGTCGCCCAGGCTGGAGTGCAGTGACTCCATCTCAGCTCACTGCAACCACCACCTCTTGTGTTCAAGAGATTCTCCTGGCTCTGCTTCCCAAGTAGTTGGGACTACAGGCATGCGCCACCACCCCTGGCTAATTTTTTTGTGTGTTTTTAGTAGAGATGGGGTTTCACCATGTTGGCCAGGATGGTCTCCAGCTCCTGATCTCATGTGATCTGCCCGCCTCGGCCTCCCAAAGTGCTGGGATTATAGGTGTGAGTCACCGTGCCCAGCCCATCATGTGAGAATTTATTGATCTACATTATTCTATTTTTTAAAATTTTATTTTTAGAGACAGAGTCTCACTGTGTCACCTAGGCTGGAGTGCAGTGGTGTGATTATAGCTCACTGCAGTCTCGAATTCCTGGACTCCAAATGCTGGGATTATAGGCATGAGCCACCACACCTGGATATTCTATTTTTAAAAGTTGTTCTACTGAAATGTGAATTATGTACCACAAAATTCACCCATTTTAAGTGTACAGTTCATTGACTTTGGTAAATTTTCAGAATTGTGCAGCTAACACCATAGTCCAATTTTAGAACATCTCCACCCCTAAAAGATTCCTTCTGCTCATTTGCAGTCACTCCCTGTTCTCATCCTTATCTCTAGGCAACCACAGTCTATTTTCTGCCTCTATAGATTTGCCTTTTATGGGCATTGCATATAAATGGAATCATACAACGTCTGTTTTTGTGTGTGTGTGTGTGTGTGTCCAGCTTCTTTTAATGAGCATAATGTTTTTGAGGTTCATCTACATTGTAACGTAGATCCATACTTTGTTCCTTTTCATTGCTGACTAATATTCCATTTTAGGATATAGCACATTTGGTTTATAGAATATTTGTCAGTTGGTAGACATTTGGATTGTTTCCAGTTTTTGGCTGTTGTGAATAATGCTGCTGTTGACATTTATGTGCAAATCTCTGTGTGTACATAGACTTCATTCTTTTTAGTGCCTAGCTGGAGTTCCAATGTATGGCTCTACCATAATGCATTTAGCCAAACTCCATTGGTGGCAATTTACTTGGTTTTCAATTTTTTTGGGATGATATAAATAGTGCTTTATCAGACATCTTTGTACATAAATCTTTGTATATATGAGGGACTGTTTTTGAAGGATATATATTTGGAAGGGAAAGTTCTGAATCAACGGCTATAAACCTTTGAAATTTCAATAGCTAATATCAAAGTGGTCTTCTAAGAGAAGTTGCCCCTAATTTATACTGCCACTGTTCTCAACACACTTGCCAGTGTGGGCCGGAATTAATATTCTAATCTTGTAAGTGAAAAGTCTCTCATTGTCATTTGAATGGGAATGTCTCTCATTATTAAAAAGGTTATTGACCGTTTGTAAGTCCTTTTCTTAATTTTCTATTGGGTTGTTGATCTTTTCCTAAGGCTTTGATATAACTATATTTTAGAAAATTGGTTCTTTGCTTATAAAATGTACTGTGAATTTTTTTTATTCGTCAGTTTATCTTTTATTCTCCCAAAATTGTGTTCATGGCTGTTGTGCTGTACAGATGTTTTACGTTTTTAAGTAATCATGTGTGTTAGGAGAAAAACCCCTGTGAACATTTTACAGTATCACTTAGGTATTTATAATATCCCCAGAAGGAGGTGAGGAAGGTAAAATATTGGTGGGGAGAAACCTGAGGAATGTTATATGTGCTCCATCTACCAAACATCTGGATGATTAGGAGACATTTTTACCTCTTATTTAGTTATGTTTGTGTCCTATAAGCCCAGCCTCCAAGTATTAGTGCGAAATCTGAGAACTGAATCTGGATTTTTTTGGGGCCTCTTGCTGGTAATAACACTGACAGACACTATTAATTGAATGCATACTGTAGGCCATTTGTTCCAGTTAATCCTTGCAATAACGCTGGAGATAGGCAGTTATTTCCCCATGGAAAATGACACAGGGATTTGACAGCAATTTGCTCAAAATCATAGAGCAAATGCTGGAGGTGGGATTCAAACTCAGATTAGCCTGACACCCCAGCCCTGGGCTGAACTAGGACTCCCTTCATCCTCCCTTCCTGAAGCATTGAATGAGTTGGCCTAGCACTGACCAATAAGGGGATATTTCAACAGGGCTTTAGAAAAGGACACGATCCCCAGGAAGGTAAATGTATAGTGAGAAGGCCACTGACTTGAGCATGGCTGGCAAGATCTGTGGGTCCTAGTCTTACCTGCTGCCCAAACTCTTTTCTTGTAATAAGAGACAAGGCATGCGATTGCAACAGAGTCCGGGGAGTAAGAGTAGGAAAAGTGGATGGGTTCCTAAGACCTTTGTGGGTTTTCTGTTTGCTACGTGGCAGGAATTAGCTGACTCTTGGCAGTTGGATCTCAGTCTGGTGGAGAGACATCTGGGGCAGTGGGAGAAGAGAGGGGTTTCAGGCTCTAGCTCCAAAGTCAAAGTGGTTTCTAGATTCATATTGCTCTGCCTGGGATGTTTGGACACTGGGAGATGCCGTAGGGGTGTTGGCTAGACTGACTAGGACTGGAGATATGAAAGGCCTAGAAAGGTTATGGTCAAAACCCATAAACATCTTGGGGGTCTGGGAAAGGGTGGACATACTCTTGCTCATTCACTGCTTTCTCAGGAAGGCTACTGTGCCCAGTGCAAGTGTGGGAGGGGGGTGCACACAAAGATGAATGGTTTGCGGGGCCTGCACTCAAAGGACTCACAGTCTGGATAGGGAGATGGGATCTATTCAGATGTTGCTGGAAGTAAGGTCGAAGTGATAACACAAGAGCTTCAGGTAACAGAGCAGAAGGAGCTCAGACTCTGCAATGAGATAGGCCTGGCCTTGAATTATGTTCCATAAGAGCAACAACAACAATATCCCTCGTGTGTTGCATAGTGTGGTAGACACAGAGTTCCCTCACCAGGATTGAAGGACATATATATCCCCAGGTCCAGGGATTTATTGTGAGATGATAGCTCTCAGCTGCCTGCCCTCTTGGAAAACTGCTTCTGCTGAAGAGAGCTGCCTCACCCAATGGGATCACATCCCCTTCCCAAAGGCCCAGCTACCTCACCTCAACCTGGGACAACTGCAAAGGGCCAACCTCAGCTTCAGTGCTTCCCCGTGGAATCTGCTGAGGCCTTCAGTGGCCCTGTGCTGTGGCCTGATGTCTCACTCGGCTCAATCCTTCTTCCTTCTCCTCCCTCCCGCAGGTTTTGAAACTAACAACAGACCCTAGCACACTTCCTGTATGGTAGTCTGCATCCCCGAGTTTGCTTTCCAAGGAGCCCAATCTACAATACATAGATGATCATGATAGACCTCTGAGTTGGGATTACTTGCTTGATCTTACAGCTAAAGCACTTGAGATTTAGGACTCAATAGCTTGCCCAGAGTCAGCAGATAGCAGATCTCAGGTTCAACCCAAATCTAGTTATTCCCAAAGCACTCTCTTTCTATATTGCCACTGTCTAGGTGTGTGACTCTAAACAGTAGAAACAATGGGGTTATAAAATCGGCTTGCAGGAACAGAACTCAAAGTTCATTTGGTTGCAGCTCCTGTTCTTTAATCTCTGGATCTGAGTTTCCTCCTCTGTAAAACAGGGACAATAGTACTTAAAGCAAGGTGTTATGAGGATGGGGTGCCCAACTCATCCTGATTTGCCTGGAACTTTCCCAATTTCCCCACTGAAAACCTTATATCCTAGGAACCCCCTCCATCCCTGAGCCTTGATGGTGGCTCACCCTATGTGAGGATCAACTTCAGTTGATTCATTGAGTCATTCATTCATTAAATCTTTATTGAGCATCTACTATGTGCCAGATGCCATTTTAGGGTCTAGGGATACTGTATGAACAAAGCAAAGTCCCTGCCCTCCTGTAGTTACCTCAGGAGTGGGAGGCAGACTGTCATGAAATAGACAAATGAGGACATACTATGATGTTAAGCACTGATAGGTGTGATGAAGGAGATCGAAGAGAGTAGGAGGATGCAGGGTGCTCGGCTGGACGCTGGAGAGAATGTCCTGTTTTAGGGAGAGGGGACAAAGGAGGCCTCTGGGGTGAGGGGATCTTTGTGTTAAGACCTGAATGAAGGGTGAGCTGGCCATGCAGATCTCAGTGGAAGTGAGGTGGGAGAAACAGCATGTGCCATGCCCCTGGGCATTTTTAGCAGGTTTAAGAAAGATTCAGGAGGCTGCTGTGGCAGGAGCACTATCAGCCAAGGGAGATAAATAGAAGATGAGGTCAGAGAGGCATCAAGGGGCCATAACCATGCAGGACAGTGGCACAGTCAGGGGGATTTGTTACTGTTGTGCTGAGAATAGATCATGAGTCTATTTGAGGATCAGAGAAGTTTCATGGGGGAAGCCATATTGAAAACACGGGCTTGGGAATCAGACTCCCTGAGCTTCCACACCCGTCAGCTGTGGAACCATGAATTATTCGCTTACTGTGTTTAAGCCTTGGCTTCCTCAGTAGTAAAGCAGGGATAATACAGTACCTATTTTATGGAGTAGGTTTGTTGTGAGGGTGAAATGCAATAATGCACGTAGAGGTTAGCACAGAGCCTGCTTTTTTTTTTTTTAAAACAGCTTTTCATTGTGATAAAATTTACTTCATTTTTAATATTTATTTACAATATACTGAAGATAAAATGTACAGTTTTCGCCATTTTTAAGTGTATGTTCAGTGGGATTGAGTTTGTTCACGTTGTTGTATAACCATCACCACTGTTCATCTCAGAACTTTTTCATCTTCCCCAAATGAAACTCTGCACCCATTAAATACTAGCTCCCCTTCTCCTCTACAACCCCCTAGCAACTCCTATTCTACTTCTCTCTCTATGAATCTGACTACTCTGGGTACCCTGTATGAGTAGAATCATACAGTGTTTGACCTTTTGTGACTTGTTTATTTCACTTGCATAATGTCCTCAAGGTTCATTCACATTACAGAATGTGTCAGAATTTCCTTTCCTTTTTAAAGCTGAATACTATCCTATTGTGTGGATAGACCACATTTGTTTATTTATCTCTGATGGGCATTTGGGTTGCTTCCATCTCTTGGCTATCTGTATAATAATAATGCACCTGCATTTTGTAAGCACTGACTGGACTTACTTTTGCCATAGTTTTTATCCTGGTTTGCTCGAGCACAGGGAAATGATAGGCACATAGGACCAGGAGGCAGGAGATGTAGGTTCTAGATGTGAGTGGGGCTGACTCATTTATTGAGTCTCAGCTGTGTCCTCTGTGAAATGGTGATGCAAATGCTTGCTTCAGGAGGCTTGTTTTAAAGACCAGTTAGATATACTCTGCAAACGTGATAGTTGTACCTTCCAACATGGTAGCCACCAAGCCACATGTGGCTGTTGAGCATTTGAAATGTGGTTTGTCCCATGTGAGACGTGCTGCAAGGGCAAAATCCATGACGGACTCTGAGAACTTAATACAAATAAAAAGAATAGAAAATACCTTGTTAATAATTTTTTATATTGATTACACATTAAAGTAATAGTATTTTGGATATGTTGTATTAAAGGAAATATATCTTAACATTAATTATACCCCTTTTTAATTTTTTAATGTGGCTACTAGAAAATTTAAAATTACACTTGTGGCTTTGTGTTTTGATTGGACAGCGCTGGTGTAGAGTTCACTGCGCATTTTGGAATCATAATCAGCAACTTTCTGGGTGCCCCTCCCTGGGTCTGGGATCTGAAGGGAGATTCTCTCTCCCAGAGCTCCAGGCTGACAACTGATTTACATCACCAAGGTGCTGTAGTCTAAATGGTGATCAATGTTTATGGTCCATGGAAGCTTAAACAAGCCAAGAGTAGAATAGGCCTGGGCATTGCTGCCAGTAACGTCCAGCCTTTAACGTGCAGTTCTTGGCTGCCTCCACAAAGGGCAGTTTTCAGCGTCACCGCTCTGCTGGGATTTGTGATTTAGCTCCGTGCTCCCCAGCGACAATAGATTTCTTCATTTCAAAGCCTAACTCCTACGAAGGCTGGGGCTGGGGGTGGGGAGGGCCTGCGATCGCCTGGCTTAGGCCTTCTGTGTATGGCTAATTGTATTACCACAGTTTCTTTAGGGAAAAATCATGCATTCACTTAGGACTTAAAAAAAAAAAAAAAAGACCTTAGGGAGAGTTGGTACCTCCTTTGGGTGTAGAATGTTTTCCCCCTCTGGGGCAGAGGAGAAAAGAATTTCTATTTTGCGGCTGGGAGAAAGCTGTTGTGTACACAGCTCCCAACCGATAAGATCTGCAGGGAGCGGAGACAGCCAGTGTTTGTCACAGAAACAGAGATCAGTTCAGAGCCCAAGGCCGTGGAGGCAAAGGCATGTCTAGCCCAGGCCCAGGAGTGAGCGGGGTGGCAGTCAGGGAGGCCTGAGAAGTGGCCTGGTGACCTCTGAACTCTCTCCGTGCTCTGTCAATGCCACGACTTCCTGGCTAAGGCTCTGTCCGGGGCTGTGTGCCCAGAGCTGTGTGTCCAGGCCGTGAGGCTGTCACTGCTGTGGCCTTTCTGGCAGGCCCTCTGCCTTCTCCAGCTTTTCTGAGGGTCACACAGGGCCCTACTCCCTTGGAATTTTGTCACAAGAAATATTCTAACTTGGGGTCTAAGTAGTTTCCAAGATGGGTTCCTGGTGTTTGATGGTTTCATTCATTCACTTCTGAGGTGTTGGTCCCTGAATAATGGAAGCCACAGGGCTGGGAGTGGTGGTGGTGGAGACGAGCCCTTCCTAGGGTGTCAGACTGTAGCAGTAAGATCTACATCCTGCTCTCATGTTTTGGTGGGGCATGGGGGATTGGGACAGAGATGCTGGCTTAGCAGGCCAAAGACCAGGCCCCATCAGTGGGTGAACCACTTAGGGCAGGGAAAATGGTTCCTGCCCTGCCTACTCTACAAGGTTGTTATGAGGATCAAATGAAATCCTAGGTATGAAAGCCATTTGCACATTGTAAAGGGCTGTGTGAACACAGTATTACCTTTGCTTTTTCTGTAGCACCTAGCTTTATTACTTAGTTTGTTCCCAAATATTTTTGAACCTTTACTATGTTCCGGGTTCTGAGGTGGGCACAGGGGCATACAATATTGAATAAACACATTCCATCCCCTTATAGCTCATGGACCAATATAACGGAAAGACAAAAAGCAGGCAATTGCGATTTAGGGGGTAGCAGCTGCAGTAAGGGTGTGGGCAGAGGGTGCAGGAGCACAGAAGAGTTCTCGATCTCACCTTTGAGGGCTGTGGAGGGTTTCCTGGAGGAAGTGACATCTAGGGTAGGGTCTGAGGGATGGAAACAAACATGTGGTCGATTCTCAGTTAATATTTGATAAATGAACAAGATAGTTTTAAATGGCTGTGAACTGTCAGGATAATTGCCCCAGTGCTTAGTTATCAATTTATAGATAGGAAATTGATTCAGAGAGGTTAAGTGGTTTCCCAGGGTGCCCACACCTAAGTGGCACTAGAACCCAAGTTCAAGGTTCAGGGTGATTCTCCTGAGCTTGGGAGAGGGGGTGATTGTTTTGGTTATAGTGACAAGCTGTAGCTGCGGAGACATAGCTGGTGGGGGCATGGGATATGGTGCCCTCCAGTTTGAAGTGGACAGAAATGTCTTTATGAGACTGGGTTCCTGAGAAACAGGCTGGGAGTCAGAGACTTGCGTGCAGCAGGTTCACTGAGGATTGCTCTCGGGATCGGTGTCTATGGAGGAAGGCAGAGGAGAAGCTGAACTGGGCTGCTGTCACTTCGAAAGCCTCAGCTGATCCCACAAGGGTTGCTGAAGCTGGGGTGACCTTTGGAGTTGGCCCAACTTGGGGGGAAGTGGCTGAATTTTATGCCCTCCCATCAACCAGTCACTGTAGTTGGTTTTCCCACAAAAGGAAAGGAAGGCAGCTTACTTCAGCCTATAGAGCAAGTTCTGGAGAGCTCTGCTGGGAGCTGTCAGCCACCCACACTGTGGGCAGCTGGGGGAATGGTCCTGCCCTCCTGGCATGGGGCATAGACTGCAGCAGGGACAACACTAGAGGCCTCGACTGCGAGGCAGAGAGTCCCAGGCCTGTGGGAGATTCAGGCCCAGCATTAGCTGGGGGGTTCCCACAGAGTGGACAGAGGGTTTCCAGGGGGTGAGCAGAGATGTGGCAGGAATCCAGGAGAGGGCTCAAGGTTGGGGCAGACAGGCAGTTTCCATGTGGAGGTCTGTGCCTCAGCAGGGGAACTTCTGCTCCAGACAAGAGTTCACCATTAGAGCGCGGGTCTTTGCTAGAGCAGGGCAGGCTAGTGAACATCAGAGTGGTATCCTGTGCAGGAGCTGCCCCAGGAAGGTTTTCAGCTCCCTGGAGTTGGGGCTCAGAGGCTGATGAAGGCTTAGCTTGGTGTCTGGATAGGCTGTGTCTTGGGAGGGGGCTGGGCTTTCAGCTGGTCCAGCTGTGGGGACAGAAGAGGCCAAGGCTGGCAGATAACATGGGCACTGATACCACTCTTCCTTCATCAGTCCAACTGCCTCAAGGGCGAGCTAATTTGGCTGCTGCTCCCGCCATAGCTGTTTCTATGGATACATTTCAAGCCTCAGTCTGGTCATCTTCAAAAGCATCAAAGGCAGCAAACCCCATCCATGCATAATCTTTTGTTATAGCCCCACAAATAGCCTTTGTTATAACCCTTCCCCCGCCTCCCTCCCCCGCATCCTCCAAACCAAAGAAACCGGCTTCACTGTGGCACAGTCCTCTAGCAAAAGAAGCATTCGACTTTTTCTGGAAGTTGGAAGACCTGAGTTTGAAGCCCATCCTTGCCATTTGTAAAATGCAAATAGTAACACCCAAGGCACAGAGTTGTTGTAAGGATTCAATGGGATTCATGAATCTGAAAATGCATAGCACATTGCCTGGCCCATGGTGGGTCTTCATGCAATGTTGGTGTCTTTCCTTTCTCTTTGTTTATCAGTTGGGCAACTTAAGAATTACATCCCTCCGGTAGCACTCAAGGCTCTGTACCATGTCTCCTTGAATGTTACATGCACTTGATACAGAAGAAGCTCTCCTTGATGTCAGTGTACTCTCCCTGATGGCAAACACCAAGTCCCATGATTGGAGCCTCACAGGGTGTCTCTTGACTGTTCTTTCTGCTGACTCCCTAGTTAGGAAGGAACCAGTTATAGGGTCCTGAAGGCAAGTGGGCTGGTCTTTTTCTCCCTTGTCAAGGCCAGGCCTTTGCTGGGAGCAGGCAGAGAGGCACACAGGCCAGGGATGCTCCTTGCCTCTGGAGAGTCTGTTCCAGCAGATGGCTCTGCTGCAGCTCTGCTTAGGGGGTTAATGGATACCAGATGTCTCGTCAGGCAAGTTTTCATTTTCTCCTGGAACCACTTAATTTGGCTGAACATCTGCCTTGGCTTCCAGGCTTTTCTATCACCTGAGCTTCAACACTGGGTCAGTGGCCAGTGGATGTCGGTGGAGCTTACAGTCCCTTTTCCTCAACTGGGGTCTTGGGGGCTGGGGGTGCCAGCCTGATTTGTGGGTTAAAGGTGGTGGTTGAGAGGGCAAGAGTGGGGCATGGTTGGCTTCCATCATTGTCCTTCTTGTCTGGTCTGTTGTCACCGAGCCTTCCTATTGGAAAACCAATATTAAGCCAACAAAATGGTATGTACCTGATTGGGGAATATATCCATCTGGACCAGGATTGGCTGATTGTCAAGAGCAGAGGGAGGCCTATGGAATTGGCTTGAGGGAGGTGCCAATATGCTGACCCTCCTCTGCTCCAGGGCCTCCCTCGGTGCATTTCCAAACCATTGGCAGCTGATCCTCTCTGGGTAGTCGTGACTTGAGTTTTGTTTGGAAAGTGTCATTCTGTTACTGGTACCGCTGATTTTTAAATGAGAGTGTGTGTCAGCCTGGCCTAAGGACCTTTAGTAAGCTGTAGATTGCTGGGCCCCACCATGGGATTCAATACGTCTATGGTGGAGCCCGGGAATCTGCATTTGAAGCAGGCACCCCAGGTAATATGGATGTACGTAGTCTTTGGACTGCGCAGAACAGTATTGCCTGGAACCCTGTCTCTTTGGGATCTGGAAATTTCTTCTGCTTTCTATCCCAGGGAGGCATACACGCATTCATGGTCTTCCTTCTTTGCCTGGGAAACTACTCATCCAGTAAGACTCAGGTCAAAAGTGGCTTCAGCTCTGAGACCTTTTCAGTCCATGCCTTTTTGGGGGCAGAATTACTTGCTTTCTCCTTATTGCTTTTATAACATTTTTAAGGTACTTTTATAGGATGGCACTATTCACATTTACTATGGTTTTCTGTGTGTTCCTTTTTGTCTGGGAGCTTGTCTTTTTCATCTTTCTATTTGTCCTAGAATATAGCAAAATAGCATGTCACAGGCACCAACAAATACATATTGAGTGAATGAAAGAATCCTTGTCCAACCCCCTACATATTAATAACATATTCTTACAGTATGTAGGATCTTTCAAAAGTTTATTCAAATGAGACAATTTTAGTTTTGATAATATAGCTTATTTATCTTAAAAACAAAGTATATTGGTGACATTTAAAGGACACATACTTTTTCTTTTTACAACTCATGGTACTAGTCCTCACAGGACACAGTTTACCTTCTTCTTGGCTGTAGCTATTCTCCCCTCCAAGCACACAAGCGATGCCTTGCATACAGCCACCATATTGTCAGCCTCTCCTTTAATCAACTTGCATTTAAATGCCGTTTTCCTGGTTACTAGCCAACCTACAGCCTGATAGTGTGTCTTGCAATTCATAAGGCCTTTCTGAAGGCTTGATTTTTTTTCTTAAGCATTTATACTGGTTTTTCATTTCTTTTTTTGTCATTGTTCCTTTATTTAAGAGTTCAATGGTGTCTGTCTCAATGGCAGATTTCCAGGGGACAGAGACCAAGTGTTTGTAAATCTTTTGGGATGGGGCT
The DNA here is from genome assembly GCF_000951035.1 of Colobus angolensis palliatus. NCBI lineage: Eukaryota > Metazoa > Chordata > Mammalia > Primates > Cercopithecidae > Colobus > Colobus angolensis. The sequence continues at coordinate 112,316 of NW_012116710.1, read as the reverse complement.
TGGCATGTCAAGTAAGAATGGATAATTGTGGAGTGCTCATATAGTTTATAAAGCACTTTCCCATCAGCCATGCTTTGAGTTAGAGAATACAATTGCTTCCCCTGTAGGGACTCAATAACTAGGAAGAGACACGGCCAAACTTTGAATGTAGTTCTTTAAATCCTGTGCTCTTGAAAATGATCATTGCAGCACTATTTATAATAAAAAAACAAACAAAAGCAGAACCTATATAATAATGTTACAACTCTTTGATGGAATATTATACAACTATTAGAAATGAGGCCTCTGGAGGTGGTGGAGCCACATGGAAGGTATTGTCATGGCAGCCATATAAAGTCAACAAAGAAAAAAACAAAGGACATTGGAAACCATTTGATTGGCGGTGGGAGGTAAAATGCCATGGCTTAAAAAAAAATCTCAAATCAGTGTTGCTAGCACATTGGTGTGATTGAAAAACGGGAACACAAAACCGAACCCTCCACTCGCATTTCTGCCAGTATGCATTTGCATTTATGAATGCTTCTGAGGTGCTGATGAAGGGAGAACAACTTTCAGCTGGAGCAGAGAGGTAGCGCGTGTGAGTCGCGGGAGTGTGGTCTGATGCAGATGATTAAGCCCGTTGCAAATGCAGAATTAAGTAACTCTGATAACGGAGCCCTTGAGCATCCTTCTTGGAGATTAAACCTTTCAGGCTTTTAGCAGCGGAGAGGTGCTGGGGATTGGAGATAGCTGGCTTAAAAAGGATGGGAAGGGGGGGCAGATATTGGATGGGGACAGGAAGGAAAATGCACCACATTCAGGTCAGGATTCTGTTCTGAAATTGGCTGTCGCTGCGAGAAGTGCTGGAAAATGTCTCATTATCTGGAGAGAGAGGACAGTGTGTCTGCTTGCTGCCCGTCTTTTCTTGCTTGTCTTTCTACAGGCTGGGGTTTTGATTTTCTGTGCTGGCCTATTCCTCCAGTTTGTATATGAGTTTTCATTCTTGTTTGGTGCCTGAACCTGTTTTACATGTGAATGCCCTTTAGAAGAAAGGGCAGTCATTGCCTCGTTTGCTGGGGAAAGAAAGGACGAGGCCTCTGGGCCCTGCAACCTCTTCATTGCACCTATTGACCTATTCATCCCGTGCATATATAGTGTGCACCTTTCCTATACTAAACACAATGCCAGGTGCTGGGAGTAGACAGATAGTCTTTGCCTTCTTGGAGCTTAACAATTAAACAGTGGTTGCTCAGGACTGGATACATAATATGCAGGGCTCTGTACAAATGAAAAGGTAAAGCCCCTTTTCAAAAATTAAGAGTTTCAAGACAGTGCTAGCAGAGCACCAAACCAAGCACTGGCTACTGAATGCTAGGTAGATTGTAAGCCCAGGAAGCTGGCCCTGTGGTTTCTTCAGGGAACCTTGTGTAAGGAGAGGGAGTTATTCCTTCCTTGTTACCCCAATCTTCCTTATCACTGCATGTGGGAATTGAATAGCCTCTGAAGAAGAAGGTATCTTCCTTGACTCAGTGGGCCTATGTAGAGAAATAATAAAACACAGATAAAAGGCAAGACAAATATTAAATAAATACTGGTTGCCTGAGACATGTAGCTAAGGCCATGTAGACATATAAAGAAAGTTCAACTTTTTCGGAAACATCTGAACATAAATCAGATGTGATGACAGAAAGCCTTGTCATCCAATGTCTTGTCCCATGGAGCAAATAGGCTGTGACCAGTCTAATTGATACAGACTTGAAAGACAGTCTCTCTAGAAAGGCCTGTGCCCTGTATGATAACACAGTTTGCCAGTTTCTATAAAGCAACAGACAACCTACCTGGAAGTCATAATAAAATGAAGAGTAACTACAATAGGATGGTTTTTGTATTTCCCTGGAATATTATTTTTAAGAAAGAGATTCTACCTAAATTGGGTAATTTGACAAATAAGTTTTGGAAAGGTTCATATTCTATTCCCTCTTGGAGACAGACAATTCATATTAGAGTCCCATGGCTGTGAAGGAAGCCCCTTAAGCTTTTAACACAATGTTATTTGATTATGACACCTCTTTTAGAAAGTAATAACTAATAACAATGTAGTTAGGGAACAGGGATTCTGAAGCATCTGCTTTGGAAAATGCCCAAGTATCTGCTTTGGAAAATGCCAGATGCTTTGGAAAAACTTCTAAGATGCATGATCTGGGATCACAGGATCTGGGTTTCAGAGCCACTCACAACTATGGGCAAGTTACATGGTCTTCTGGAGTCTGTTACCCAATCTGTTAAATAATAATACCCACATGACACAGTTGTGTGGTTTAAATGAGACACTACAAAATGAGAAGAAACATTTTGCAAACTATGAAGCTGTAAAATGTTTAGTGATTGTTAAACTGATATTGAAATAAACAGGAACTATTATCTCTGTTTGAAAGTAGATAAACTGAGACCTGGAGTGATTAAGAAAGGAGGCTGGAGTTCCATAGCCATTTCGTGGCAGAACCAATCTCCCAATTCACAGTTCTCAGCAGGATGACTTTTAAACCATCTTTGCTTGTAGATTTTAGTTTGGAAAACAGGCCACCTCTTTGACAGGCATGTCCTGTGGAACAGCTAGAGGCAGAGACTGGCATCAAAATGCCAACTTTTCTTTCCTTTCTAGCATTGACATCTGATGTTAGCAGAATGATGAATTCAGGGGTGACAGATTTCTAGAGGATTTGTGTCCTCTTTAGGCCAGTACACGCTGTCATCTATATGAATCCCTTTTCTACCCTGAAAACCATCACTGAGGCTGATTTAAAAGGGAAGGTGGCTTTTCTTGTCATGAGTGGAAAAGAACCTGGTATGTTCTCTGTTGCGCATCTTTGAATGGGGAGGACGAAAACTTTGGAGAGGTGTGTTTTAGAAAAGAATATGTTGTTTTTCTTCCTTCTTTAAAATGGAAATCGTACCAGAGTGGAAAATGTAGAAAATGGGAATTAGAAGACCTGGATTTTAATCCTATTTCTGCACCTAACTGGCTGCCTGACCTTTGGCTGTTCCCTTACTCTATCTGGGTGAAAGTTTGCTATCTTAAAATAAGAGTATTGGACTAGTTTGCAAAATTTAGGGTTTTTTTGTGTCTTATCTTTGCAATTTTCCATGTTTATGTCATCACCTTTATTATTTTCTGCATATTTTTCTTTAAACTGATCCATCTATTCTGTACAAATTGTTTTGGAGGGAGACATTATAAACTTCTGCAAATAAAATTCAGCATCGATGCTGTATATTGGAGGTAACTCTAAGACAAAAGATAGGATGGTTCAGAGGGTACATTTTTTTGTCATGTATATTTTGTCTCAATTAAAAAATTAAAAACAAAGAAAAGCAAAAATAAGAGCAAAGAAAACATAAAACACAACTATTAAAATAAATATACTGTATTTACTCTTTTACAACTCAAAGCTTTCATCCGTCAGTGGCAGTAAGTGATCCGAAGACGACCTTCTGGCTCCAAAGGTTTTGGTACAGATGATGTTTCTAGTGCAAACTGGGACACCATACTGCCCCTGCCAGAGAGCCACACATCTTTCTTAATCACACCGTAGCCATGGAAACGCCCCCTCCTCCAACTTTGGCAGTCCTTAATGGGTGGTCCCCAGGGCTCATGGCTTGTCTCTAGGAAAACCCTGCCCCGCCTGGCAGACGGACTGGTCAAATGCATGATTGTTGGTTTCACCTGGATTAAACTGCGCTGTCCATCTGGAAGGTTCCTGGCTTTCATTTCCAAATCAAAATCCTACCCACTCTTTGGATCCCACCTCCTGCAGAAAGCTTGCTGGGATTCCTCCAAAGCCACAACGATCTTTTCTACTTTCTCCCTAAATTTTCACTCTGTACAAGTATTTTCTATTGGGTTCTTTTCTTTTTTATTGTTTTTTTGGAGACAGGGTCTTGCTCTCTCACCCAGGTTGGAGTGCAGTGGTGTGATCATGGCTCACTGTAGCCTCAAACTCTTGGGCCCAAGTAATCCTCCTGTCTCAGCCTCACGATTAGCCAGGACTACAGGCGCACACCAGCACTCCTGGCTAATTTTTTAATTTTTTTGTAGAGATGGGGTCTTGCTGAGTTGCCCAGGCTGGTCTTAAATTCCTGGGCTCAACACCAACATGGCACAAGTATACATATGTAACAAACCTGCACATTGTGCATGTGTACCCTAGAACTTAAAAAAAAAAAAAAAATTCCTGGGCTCAAGTGATCCTCCCACCTTGACCTTCCAAACTGCTGGGATTACAGGTGTGAGCCACTGTGCATGGCTTAGGTTGAGTTTTTTAAAAATACAGCCTGAGACGGGGCCTTGGGTGCATGCTGTTTATTGGTGTGCCTTTCTGGAAATACCTGTAAGAACGTGGCAACAGAAGGATAGGGGAGGGGGAGGAGCTGAGGGAGGAAGTGGCTCCAGGTAAGCCTAGTCTGGGTCTGATCCATGGGAGCTCTGGTATGAATCACACCACCACAAGTTGTTCCTCACCCCTAGATGAGATGAACAGCCAGCTTTTTGCATCCTCATGTCATTAGTCACTGGCCTCAGGCTGGCAGGGAGGGAGTGGGGGTAAACCAGTGTTGTGTTGGACCTGGCCCTTACGAGCTTGTGGTGGTCAAGTTTTTAGGAATGTTGTGAGCCACTGTTAACAATTAAATCATATAAAGTTATAATTAAGTAAATAATGCTAAAACAATGGAAATACATATTCAAAAGTCATCACTTCCTAAGTATTTTACTACAGTTTTAAAGATCTGTGCACTTGCAGTTATTGTTGGGTATTGGATCTTTATGGTGGAAATACTATGTGATGGAGAGCTATGTGCATCTCTTCACAACTCCACCTTCAGTGATGTCTTGCTGGGAGCTTGGAGTCGGCCATAATGGGAATATTTACACCAGGGAAAGTGGCAAATACTCAAGCCAGGGCTCCCCCTACCCCATCAGAAAGTGGCTGCTAAACATTTGCCAACACAGCACTGGATGTCATCTCCCTCATCAGCTGGGTGTGGAGGTGGCAATTCTCCAGAGGACAGGGCAGCTGTGAGCCACTGACAGCCGCCACTCAAAGCAGCCAAGGGATGGTACATGGCCTGGGAATGGGGATCTGGACAGGGCACAGAGTTTTCTATGGCAAGTTATTTGAAATTTTATTTATGTCCTGACTTGCGGCGTCCTGTCATTAGGTTTTTATACGTTTCTTTGGAGAGGAAAGAACAATAGAAGCCTGGAGCCCTGGGTTCTAGTGTTGACTTTGACACTGTCTTGCTGTGTGACTTTGGGAGAAGGTCACTTTACATCTCTGTTTTCTCGCCCATGAAAATAGTGGATCAGATGACCTCTCAGGAGGCTTTCAGCCCTGCACAGCCTCAGACTATGTGATCCTCTCAGCCGTTCCCAGCTGTGTTAGGAGCGTGAGTACAGAAACCATGTCTCACTGTATTACCTGCACAATCCAGCACGTGAAACTTTCCTCCTTGATCTCCAGACTTAGAGACCCAGTCGTAAAAACAGATAACATTTATTGAGCACCTACTGAATAGAAGACATTTTAGATCTTAGCTCATCTAATCCGTATATCAACCTTATGACATAGATTTTTTTTTTCTATTTTACAGATGAGAAAATTGAGGTTCAGCAATATGAAATTACTTGTCCAGTCACACAGCTAGTAAATGGCCCATTTGGATTCCAGCCCCAGTTGGCTTGTGCTTTCAACCATTTTCCACATTATCCTATTGGAAAAGGATTTAGAAGAGGCTCTTGCTACATCAGGGTCTCCATTTGGGATCTAGAGATTGCTTGGTTTAATCCCCGCTTCCACCTATTCTCTGTCTTGCTCAGTCTCAGTTCTCTTTCTTCTGGGTAGAATGGGTTGTAAGCCCCTTTGCAACTCAGGCCTTTGTAACTGTTGAATAGGCAAATGAAGGAGGAAGGCTCTGAGGATGGAAGCCAGCTGCGCACTTGGCTGATGGTCTGGGATGCACAGAGGTGGGATGGGGCGGGTGAGCAATGGAAGGCTGCTAATGAGCGTTTCCCAGTGATGCCTCCGAGGGCGGCTGCAGCCTCTGTGCTGCTGTTTGGGGTTGTTGTAGCCATCACAGCACAGCCAGGATTTGCCCTTAGGCTTAGTGACAGGTTGGATCACCTTCACTCAAAAGGCCTGGCCACTCTTTGCAATGTCTAGTCTGTGGTGTGGATGACAGCAGCTGACATGGACTCCTTACCACCTGGAAATGCATAAAGTGCAGTTTAGCCCCAGACTGAGGGGAGACATTCTGTGCAGCCCCCAGAGCCTTTGTTTCTCATGATTTCATTCAACCCTGCCCCCAACCCCCACCAGCGTCACAGGGATCTTAGTCCCACCTCCCCAGGGTCTGGCCCAGGACCCCCCTCCCCCTACCAGAACTTGGTGTTTGAAACCTCCTCGCATAGCTGTGATTTATTTAGGCCTCTGCCACCCACCTGGGCACCTCCTCTGCCTGGCTCCCCATTTCACAGAAGGTGCTGATGCCTTTCTTGTGATTCTGCCAGCAGAGAAATTGAGGTCAGGGAGATTGGCCAAGCACACTTTTCAGTGGCTTTTAAGGAGGAGCGATCAGTTAGTGATCACTGTGGGCAGAGGGCTAAGGGGATGGCTTCAAGGAGAGAAAAAAGAGCAATTGGATGGTTCCTGAATTGTAGAAATGAACACAGTGAAAGTACCAGACTGGGCTTGGGGATCAGAACCTCCCTTAAGCCCCTGAACATCAGCTTCCCCACTCAGGATTTCTCACTTAATGACTGACTCCATCATGCCTCCAGTTGCCCAGGCCCAGAAATCTGGGAGTCGTCCTTGACTTGTCTTCCTCACCCCACAGTCTAATTGGCTGGCAAGTCTTGTTGCATCTGTTTTCTGGCTCTTGAGTTTAGTCCTTTGCTGTGGCCACTGCCCACTACCAAGGGCCCATCAGCTCTTACCTGGACTGGTTCAGCCATCTCTTTCCAGGCCTTGGTCTCCCTGCTTCATCTCTGCTCACTCAGCTCCCCCATCCATTCCCCTCTGTAGTTGGCAGTGTCTTTTAGAGGTGTACATTTGGCCTTATCATGTCAGCTCCAGGTTAGAGCCTGGAGTTACTGTAACGATTACCTCCAGGGCGAACTTCAGACTCATTAGCCTTCCAGGAAAAGCAGCTCTTCTTGCCCTGCTCCTGTTTGACTCTCTGTGATGGGGATCCCAAAACTACCTTAGGTTTGATGATTCACTTGAGGGACTCACAAAAATTAGAAAAGCTGTTATACTCACGGTTATGGTTCACTGCAGCAAAAGGAGACAGATTTAAATCATCCAAGAAAAAAGGTGCATAGGTCGGAGTCCAGAAAGACACCAGGCATAAATTTCCAGTTGTCCTCTCCCAGGGGAGTCACTTGGATAGCACTGAACTCTGCCAGCAATGATGTGTGACAAAACATAGCCGGGAAACCCAACTGCCCCTTGGTGTCCAGGGTTTTTGTTGGGAGAAGGGAATCAGTCACCGAGGTATGAGTCACCCATGTGATTGACCTTGGCTACTCAGTCTCTATGCAACCCCTGCACCCCTGGAGTCAAACCGATACAGCATGGGCTGGGACTCCAGGTAAACAAAAATAGGCCTTTATCATGAATGACACTGTTAGCATAAACTATGTGGGGTGGCCCAAAGCCCCGGTGATACAAAGATACTCTATTCCATCAGGCATGATATTCCAAGGGCTCAGAGGTTATTGCCTGGGGGCTGGTCAAGGGCTAGTTATTTCTTTGGAAGGTGCAGTTTGAGGACCCCAAGCCAGTGGATTCAACCCTTAATTGCATACCTCACATCCATGATTCTCTCCAGTATTAGGTCATTCTTGCATTGCTATAAAGGATACCTGAGACTGGATGATTTATAAAGAAAAGAGATTTAATTGGCTTGCGATTCTGCAGGCTTTATAGGAAACATGGTGCCGACATCTTCTGGGGAGGCCTCAGGAAACTTACGATCATGGTGGACCCTGAAGTGGGAGTAGGCCTATCACATGGCAAAAACAGAGTGAGAGAAAATGAGTGGGGAGATGCTACACACTTTTAAATAACCAGATCTCACAAGAACTCACTATCATGAGGACAATACCAAGGGGGATGGTGCTAAACCATTCATGAGAAATCCGCCCCCATGATCCAATCACCTCTTACCAGGCCCCACCTCCAACATTGTGGATTATAGTTCAAAATAAGATTTGGACGGGGACATACATCCAAATGATAACATCTCCCACGTATCCCGCATTCCAGCCATATTATTTAGCTTGCACTTTCACATGACTCTGTCTTTGCATGTACTGTTCCTTCTGCCTGGAATTTCCTTCTGCCTCATCTTCCCTGGTCTAACTGGAGAGCTCTCACTCATCCCCTCCTGTGTGGAGCCTTCCCTGATGCCGCAGGCAGGCTGAGTTTCCTCCTTCCCGTGTACCCAGGCACTGTCGATGCCTGCTGTAATTTGTGGATTCTTCAGCATCCTGTGGGTGGGGTCAGATCTATTTTCCACACAATAGGAAACACTATTAGCTCCTTTAGCATGAGAAATATGCAGTCCATTAAAATGTTTATTTTATGTTTTTCCAATGATAAAAGCAATACTTGCTCATGCTAGAGAAATTTGGGCAGCATATTCCTTTTCAGCTTTTTCTTTCCAATGCTTTCTGTGTGCAAATCATCATAATCCGGGAGACCATAGTGCTTGGGCCTGGGTTTGCTTCCCCAGGGCTGCTGATGTTGTTCCAGTCTCTCTAAGGTGATGAATGAGGGTGACTCCACACCTGTGCTCTCCTAGCCTCCAGAGACTTGTGGGATGGGCTGGGAACTGAGGACAGAGTGTGGAGGAGGGAGAGGAGAAACTTCTTTTTTCCTTTTGTAGGAAGAAGAGGTGGGGTAGGGATGGAGTAAGGGAAGACTTCCCAAAGAAGTTGACATTTGGGCCAGGACTTGAAGGAACTCTAGGATTTTGCTCAGGGATGGGAGGGAGGAGCTTTCCAGGCCAAGGTCATGGAACAAAGAGGTGACTGGCTGAGCTCAAGGCAGTGGGGCTCCCCAGCCCTGGGATGTGATATACCACTTGACTTTCCTTTGATCCCACACAGGAGTTGTTTCCAGGGGGCCACCCTTACCGAGCTGCTGACTCCAAGTTCTGTTTTCGTCACGGGGCTTCTTTGTTTGTTTTGTCATTTGGCTCTGGATGTGTGTGAAATCCTAATTCAGGCCCCAAATAACTGGCCGACTAAAACCTAATGAAACAAAAAGATGGAGAAAATGTGCACTAAAACATTTGTCGAGTAACCCCAGGTAGCTTCAGTGCATGCCAGCTTTAAGCCTATAAATACATCGATGGGCACCTCTTTCTTTTCTGAAACAGCAAGCCCTAGGGATTGGAGCCAGCTGGTGATATTCCATTATACTACATTTTCAGTTCTAGGGAATCTATTGAGAAAAATGGGACCTTTTGGGGCCAACCTGTCATACTCGAGATCATGGTGAAACCTATCTGTTCATGCCAAGAGCTCAGCGTCCTACCTGAGTTCTGCTGAATTACCTGTTCTCATCTCCTGCCTTCTAAATCACTCACTGGTGCTTCCTGTCATGGTAACTAGGACTTTCCACTTCTTATTCTGCAGCCTTTGACATCACCAGGGCTGAAAAGATCACTGGGCCTTCATGGGGTATTTTTCCAATGCGAATTGACTTTGTATGTGTTGGTGAAATTACCAGAATCTTCCACTGCTTGTGTGAGGATATTTCTAGACCTAGTTCTGTTCTTTTCTTGCCACGTGTCAGTCTCTACTTTGTCACTTACTGGTCCTGGGATATTGGATGGGTTACTTGACCACCCTTGTGTGTCAGTTTCACCTGTTAAGTGGAGATGATTATTTCTCACTGTTCTGGCAGGATTAAATGCGAGTATACATGAACAGCACTTAGGATAGTACCTGGCACATAGTAAGCATTTAGAAATGGTTATAGTATTATGACTGTACTCTTAGATCCATCCCCTGTCTTAAACTCTGGATTATAGGAAAATAGGAGATTCAGGGGGAGCTGGGTCCTTTTTATCAATTTACTCTGTGATGCAGGGTGTCAATTCTTCCTCTAAGGCCTTAATTTAGCCACAGTGAAAATGACAGGGGTGGATTCAATCAGGAATGACAGAGATGTGAAGGACATGAAACTTCTGGATTTTCTCACCCATTTCCTACTGGTCCCAGGCATGCTCTCAGACTATTCTGAATATAGCCCTCCTGGCAGCCATTGTAAATGGATTAGAAGGCACTTGAGCTGAAATCTGTTTTCTGTCGCTGGATTACAGGAAGCATAGGGAATGTGGGGTGCATGGGAGACGATGCAGTTTGGCTGTGTGTCCCTGCCCAAATCTTGTATTGATCTAATCATCTATGATCTTAAATAAAGGGATTGGGGGAGTCCAGTTTTCAGGCTCCACAGACACTTCATCTCCTTCCCATACGGCTCTACCCATTAAATATGACAGTAGATAGAAACTGACTTCCAGAAGGGACTCGGGACAAACCATTTGATGGAGAAGAAGCAGGGGATTGCCTTACCAGCTGGAACATTTCCTGAACCTCAGTTTGTCCAGTTCTCTCTGCATAATATTCGAGACAGTTTTACTGAAGGTCTGAACACAATTTATCTCTGGCTTTGGATTTGTTTTTTAATTTGATTTAGCCAAGGAGCAGAAAGGAGACAAGATTGACTGGAGCTCAGGGTTTGTAGGAGAAAATCCTGAGTGGACAGGACTAAATTGTGGTGGCTCCTTCTTGACTGTGATGATATGTCTTCCTCTGAATGTCAGAAATCTAGACAAGTGTTTTGTCTTCAGTGGAACATACAAAAAAAAAAAAAAAAAGGACAGAGACCCTGTAGCAGTCACTGGTCTGATTCTTTTAGCTTCTGTTTTTTCTTTCTGCCATCCTTTAATGAACCCAGTGGTCTGCTTAGGAATACCACCCTTTCTCAAGTTTCCTCAAATTCTTTCAATAGTGTAAAGAGAATTCCCAATGTGAAGAGAATGGGCAGGGGAGCAGGGAGCAGTAGTTCTTAGGCCAACTTTGCATCTTTCCCTATTGGCATTTATTATCATGCACTAATTATTCACAGAGAGCCTTGCCCTTTGTGGGTTCGCATTAATTTAGATTGCTTTTGAAAAGCAATCAAGGAGGGAATGAAGTGATCACACATCAAAGGGAAAAAGATACGGCACCAAAGAGAGGCAATATGCTTTGTACAACTGGCCATGTCAGGCTGCTCTGAGCTTTCTCCAGCCCAGGGAATATCAGAAAGTCCATCTGAGCTCTCCTAGCCCTGGTGTGGCCCCATTCAGCTTTCTTCATGTCCATTCTCTCAGTGGATAAGAAGGTGGAGAAGGCATATGTGGCAGATGATTGCTGGGCAGAGACAGGACTCTTTTCCTCGCTCAGCCTTGGTTTCCTCATCTAGAAAATGAAAAGGTGGATTAGATTATCTTTCGTGCCCTTCTCTCTAGGTCTACAACTCTCTGCCAAAGTTGGTTTGAAGACCTATAATTGTGTAACATGACAAATGGACACACTGATTACCTGCTCCTAATTCATAAGGTTCTCCTTGCTCAGTCTTCCCTTGGGTATTATTAGGAACAGAAAGGTGAACTAGTGTTTCTGTTATCTCTCTCCTGCTTCAATTATCCGTGCTATTAACCTTGGTCATGAATGTTTCAGTTGTCAACCTTTTGTTTTATTTGGGTTCTTAAAAAAAAAACTGTGTTATTGAAGTATAATGTACACATAGAAAAATGCACATTTGGTAAGGGTATAGCTAGACCCTTGCTTTTTATGATCACTATCTTGTATTCTTTCTCCCCTCACCCCCTCATCCTACTTCCTTCTAATTTGGGATGGGCACAGAAAGGGTCTAGGACCAGAGTCGCATTCCAAATCTATTGATTCCATAGGCTTCTGGCAGAGGGTTGTTTGCTAAATGAATTTGGGGGATTTGTTGTGAACCTAGTTTCTGTTTCTGAAGTCACTGTCAAGGGGGAATATGAAGAATTGCGGGTGTTCTGAGAGTGTCTTTGATGGGTATAAGTCACATCGTACATGGCCTTGTATGGGACACCTGGGGAATGAGTGTTCGGTGAAATGAGATCGAGGCTGAGGGTAGGACCCTGGTGGATTGAAGAGGTTGGCAGGGAAAAAGGAGGCAGGGCAGGAGAGTGAGGCAGAGTATGCCCTGTCAGCAAGGAGCAACACAGATGAAGCCACAGTAGGCTCTAGATTCATAGAAGCCAAGGGGGCTCGCGGTGTGCACAGAGGGGCAGCCAGGAAGAGACAGTGGCTGGCTTCTTAAGCTGTTCTTCCCAGGGGGAGAGGCCCAGGGCTGGGAAAGACTGCTGGATTTGTGATTAGGAGATTGGCGAAGATTGTGCTTCCTTGAAGAGGTGAAAGGTGCTGTGTGGAGACAGAAAGGATGTGGAGCACTCAGCACAGCATCTGGGCATGGGTTGGTACAGTTCTTCCCTACTCGCCCTTAATCACTGGACAGCAGTGATGAAATCCCACCCTGCCCCTTCCTCAGTTAGTCCACTGACTGTGCCCCCTCTCTGCAACTCTTCACCTTGGAGGCACATTGCCTTTTAGAAAGATCACCATTACAACTTTTTTTTTCTTTTTTAAAATTATTATTATTATACTTTAAGTTCTAGGGTACATGTGCACAATGTGCAGGTTTCTTACATATTTATACATATGCCATGTTGGTGTGCTGCACCCGTTAACTCATCATTTACATTAGATATATCTCCTAATGCTGTCCCTCCCCACTCCCCCAACCCCACGACAGGCTCTGGCATATGATGTTCCCCTCCTTATGTCCATGTGTTCTCATTGTTCAATTCCCACCTATGAGTGAGAACATGCGGTGTTTGGTTTTCTGTTCTTGCGATAGTTTGCTCAGAATGATGGTTTCCAGCTTCATCCATGTCCCTACAAAGGACATGAACTCATCTTTCTTTATGACTGCATAGTATTCCATGGTACATATGTGCCGCATTTAGAAAGATCACCGTTAAAACTTTTTGCTGAAGGGCAAACTAACACAAGAACAGAAAACCAAACACTGCATGTTCTCACTCATAAGAGGGAGTTGAACAATGAGAACACATGGACACAGGGAGGGGAATATCATATACCAGGGCCTGTTTGGGGGTGAAGGGCTAGGCGAGGGATAGCATTAGAAGAAATCTCACTCACAAGAGGGAGTTGAATAATGAGAACACATGGACACAGGGAGGGGAATATCATATACCAGGGCCTGTTGGGGGGTGAGGGGCTAGGCGAGGGATAGCATTAGAAGAAATACCTAATGTAGATTATGGGTTGATGGGTGCAGCAACCCATCATGGCATGTATATACCTATGTAACAAAGCTGCACGTTCTGCACATGTATCCCAGAATGTAAAGTATAATTAAAAAAAAAAATAAAAACACAAAAAACAGAAAACTTTTTGCTGAAGGAAAAGTAAGAATGTGGGGAGACTTCAGTGCCCACTGGCTATAGAAAGGGCTAATTAACCTTGCTTTGGTGCTGCGAAATGACAAGCTGTTCCTCTGTAGAACAGCAGATGCCCCTGATGTTTATTCAAGAGCAGCTTATCGATTGGTGGACTCAAACTGAGTAGATTTCAATAACTGGAAATAAACATTTACCCTGGACTGCCTAAGGACACAGCATGATTACTCCTGGGGTCAGACGTACATGGCAGGGTTTGGGGAGGGCGGGATTTGACCTGCTCAAGCTGGTTCGTTCTTTCATCTCACAGTTAGCTGAGGTTCTCTGAAGGTCAGGTTCCCTGTCTACAAGATGGGCTAAGTAATACTTCACTGGTGAGTTACATGAGGATTAAACAAGTTTCTGTTTCTCAAGTACTTAGGGTAGTCCTTAGTGTGTGGTAGGCATTTCATAAAAGGTGATATTGATAATACTATCAGCAAGCATTTATTGAGCGTCCCAGGTGCTGTTATAGAATGAATAATACAGAACCCCTATTCTTAAGGAGCCGACAATGTAACAATAAAGAAAGATTTATACCACTCAGGAAGTAATCACAAGGCAGCGTGATAAATATTGTAATAGAGGGACACTCAGAGTACTGTGAGAACATAGAACGTCAGATTCTCTTTGGGAGAGAAAGATAAGGCTTCCCTGGAGGTTAAGTCAGATCTTGAAGGCAGAGGGCAGAGAAAAGCCTTCCAGGCGCAGGAGACTCCAAGTTCAAAGGTAACAAGGTTTGAGACAATGTGGTGCTCTTTAAAGTGGCATAACTAGTGTGGTGTAGCATGAGCAAAAAGGGCTTTAGCAAGTATTTATAATAGTTTGTGGGTTTGAAGGGGTGACACGGTTGGAGAATGCTGAGTTGCTGCGTTTGGTTGGAAAGTGGAACTTTCCCAACACTTAGCAAGGTTATCCTTGCTAACCCTGTGTGCCTGCCCACTCCTGGCCTCTCCACCAAATCCTCCTGGGAGCATTTGGGGAACAATCAATCTTGGCATCCAAAGCTCATTACAGTCTGTTTGTAATCTTTCTTTCCTCTAATCTCGTACATGAAGACATCTCAATCAGGCACAGTGGCTCATGCCTGTAATCATAGCACTTTGGGAGGCCGAGGTGGGAGGATCACTTATGCCCAGGAGTTTGAGACCAGCCTGAGCAACATAGTAAGACCTCATCTCTTAAAAAAAAAAAAAATTAGTCAGGCATTAGTGTTACTTGAGCAGCACACACCTGTAGTCCCAGCTAGGCGGGGAGCTGAAGCAGGAGGATTGATTGAGCCCGGGAGATTGAGGCTGCCATGAGCTATAGTCTTGCCACTGCACTCCAGCCTGGATGACAGAGTGAGACCTTGTCTCCAAAAAAAAAAAAAAAAAAGAAAGAAAGAAAGAAAAAACAACTTCTCAACATTTATCCAGTGCAGTGCTCCCACCCCCGTACAAAGGGGTGCCATTGATATGCCTCTCTCCCAGTCAGTCCAGTTCTCAGATGGCTCCTTCTTCCTCTGAAACCCCTCTTTGACCACTCCAGTCCTGATTCTCCCTGCCCCTTCTTGGAGCTCAGGGTAGCTAGTGCGAGGGGGTGGAATCTGGCCTCGGTCAGGTGGGTAGGGGATAGAGAGGCTTAATGTGGAAAACGCCTTGCATGGTATCCGAGGGCACGCAGCCTGCCCATGGGAGGTTGGAATCCAGGTAGGCAAAGGGGTCCGTAGTGATTGTGAAACCACAGATGCCCCAGTCAGTGGATGGAATACTGCCAAGGGGACTCTGGGGCCTGTGACCCTTGGGAATCATGTGGGAAGACCGAAGACCCTAATCATGTGGGAAGACCCTAATTTTTTATAGTTTTGGAGATGGGGTTTCAACATGTTGGCCAGGCTGGTCTTGAACTCCTAGTCTGGGGAGGGAGGATGGGAAGAACAAGGTACACTAGGGAGGCGACTAATATAACAGCCAGCCCAGGGCTTGGGAACAAGATGGGATCCTGGTTGCTGCACTGGGGTTTACATTGTGGAAGCCACAGGGTGGGGTCCAAGCTGATTTATACCTTCTGAGCTGATTTATACCTGGATGGGATGGTTCTGGAGCTGGGGGAGGGAGGCTTTTGGGAGGAGGAGTGCAAGGATAAGGAGCCAGGCTGAATTGGATAACCTCCGTCTTCTCATCTCTCCTGTAAAGCACCTACTTTGTTCTTTACCATTTGTTTGACCCTTAGCCTCCAAATGCCTTTAACAATGTGGCCAAGTCCTCATGGAACTTCCAAGTGGCTCTGCCTAATTCCCATTCTAGGGTATAAATACCTTGAAGGCAGGATGTGTGTCTGCGTTTCTAATAATAATAATGACATTAACAACACCCATTTACTGAGCGTTTCCTTTGGATGCTAAGAGATTACATGGATAGTTGATTCCATCCTCCTATTAAAACCTTGAGGTCATCTGTCAAATCTCTGTTTGACAGATGAAGAAACTGAGCCACAAAAGACCTTAACACCTGGTGTTGAAGGTCCCACAGCTAGTAACTGTGGCAGTTCAGATTCAAATTCAGTCTGAGGCAAAGTCTCTATGTCTAATCCCCATGCTATGCTGTGAAACAAAATCATTCCAACTCATTGAAGCAGGTTTTGTTAAAGGTCATGACTGTGCCGTGCAGTACCATGCTCCTTCCTTGCCATGGCCTCTGGCTTCACCTTGCCCAATATTAATTGATTGATTGAAATGGGAGGAAGTCGAGGGTGTGGGCAATGCAGGGACACCTGGCTTGGTGCCCTTTGCTTTCTTAAGCCCCTTTACAGAGGGGACTCCTGAGAGCAGATGGAATTGTCTGCAGGGAGTATTTTTTTCAAAGGGCCCCCAAAAGCATTCTGCCTAGCAACAAAGAGCCTTTCAGAACGCAGCTCCAAGAGGAGGCGAGGAGCTTGCAAGCTGAGAACCGGGAAGGGCTGGAGTCGCTGCTACATCTGGCTCCACAAAAGAGGCAAGCCGCAGAGGATTGAGTTTCGTCTCAGGGTACAGCTGCAGGGCTGAGGGGCCGGGGCTGGGGGTTAAGGCTAGGAAGACTGAGAAGGTCTTTAGGTGAACATTATAGTGTGTACGTGTGTATGTGTGTGAGTGAGATAGCAAATTTGTGTTTTAGTACTATATATAACACAACCATGTGGAAGGACATGTTCAACTAGTTTCCTAGGGAGCCGTGTGTTCTTAATTAAGAATAGTTTTAAATTATAAAAGCAATGCATGCTTGCTATAAAATTATTCTAGAGATATATAAAAATTGAAAGCCTTTGCCATCTACCCCAAGTAAGCACTGTTAATATTGTACTGTGTATTCTCCCAGACTCGTGTGTATGTGTGCAATGTTTTATACATGCATAATTAAACATCTGTATAATAGATATGCAATTATAATGACTAGGTTTTCTTGAATACCTACTATATTCCAGGCTCTCTAGTAAGTAAGTGCCAGGTATTTCATGTTTTCATGACCTCATTTAATTCTTGCGTCTCTGTGAAGTTAGATATTGTATACATTTATAATCTGCTTACAAAGGGAGAGAGATGTGAGACTCAGTAAGGTGCAAAGAGGTAGAAGCAGGGTTTGACCCAGGCATCGTGGCTGCACCGTGCACACTCTTCCCTGCCAGCACTGTGCCTGCTGTTTATGACAATGTGGCATCAGATCAGCTGTTTTTGCAACGTGGCCATTTTCCTGGTCCCTTCCTGGGCCTCCTCTTTCAGATTCCCAGTGGATGGCTCTTCCATCTGTTCAATGGGTCTGATAATGCCAAAGTGTTGAGGACTGATAGTCACTGGGTAAGTTTGGGAGACAGAAGAATGTTTCCCCAGTGAACCTGTGAATGTTATTTCACACAACAAAAAAGACTTTGCAGATATAATTGAAGTATTTGGGCTGGGCATGGTGGCTCTCGCCTGTACTTCCAGCACTTTGGGAGGCTGAGGTGGGAGGATCATTTGAGTCCAGGAGTTCAAGACCAGCCTGGGCAACACAGTGAGACCTCCATCTCTATAAAAATATTTTTAAAAATTAACCATGCGTGGTGGCACATGGTTGTAGTCCCAGCTACTTGGGAGGCTGAGGCAGGAGGATCACTTGAGCCCTAGAGTTCAAGACTGCAGTGAGCTGTGACTGTGCCACTGTACTCCAGCATGGGTGATAGAGCAAGACCTTGTCTCTATAAAACAAACAAATAAATGAAAATTTTAAAAATTAAAAAATAAATATTTGTATTAGTGTCCCAGGAGTGCTGTAACACAGCATCAAAAACTGGATGGCTTAATACCCACAGAAATGTATGGTCTCATGGTTTTGGAGGGTGGACGTCTGAAATCACTGTATCAGGAAGGCCTCGCTCTCCCTGTTGGCTCTGGGGCAGAATCCTTCCTGGCCTTTTCTGGCTTCTGGTGTTCCTTGGCTTGTAGATGCCTTGCTTTGGTTCCATGGCTGTTTCCCCACTGTGTGTCTCCCCGTCACCTTCCCTCTGTGTCTCTGTCCAAATTTCACCTTTTTACAAGGATATCAGTCATATTGGATCAGGACATGCCCTAATGACCTCATTTTAACTCGATGACCTCTATAAGACCCTTTTTATTTTTTATTTTATTTAATTAATTTATGCCCCCAAATTAGTAGATGCTTTTTTGCTTGTGTTTTTTGAGACAGAGTCTTGCTCTGTCACCCAGGCTAGAGTACAGTGGCACAACCGTGGCTCACTGCAACCTCTGCCTCCTGGGTTCAAGTGATTCTTGTGCCTCAGCCTCCTGAGTAGATGGCACTAGAGACACATGCCACCATACCCAGCTAACTTTTTCTATTTTTAGTAGAGATGGGATTTCACAATGTTGGCCAGGCTGGTCTTGAACTCCTGGCCTCAAGTGATCCACCTGCCTTGGCCTCCCAAAGCACTGGGATTACAGGTGTGAGCCACCACCCCCGGCCCATGTAAGACCCTTTTTAAAATAAAGGTCACATTTTGAGTTATTGGGATGAGGATTCCAGTCTACCTCTTTGGAGGGTTACAGTTCAACCTATAACAATTTTTTTTTTTTTTTTTTTTTGAGACAGAGTCTCGCTCTGTTGCCCAGGTTGGAGTGCAGTGGCACAATCTCCACTCACTGCAAGCTCCGCCTCCCAGGTTCACGCCATTCTCCTGCCTCAGCCTCCCCAGTAGCTGGGACTGCAGGCACCCACCACCACGCCCGGTTCTTTTTTTTTTTTTTTTGTATTTTTAGTATAGACAGGATTTCACCATGTTAGCCGGGATGGTCTCGATCTCCTGACCTTGTGATCTGCCCACCTCGGCCTCCCAAAGTGCTGGGGTTATAGACATGAGTCACCATGCCTGGGCAACCTGTAACAATTTTAAAAGATGGAGATTATCCTGGATTATCTGGTGGGCCCAGTCTAATCATGTGAGCCCTTCAAAACAGAAAACTTTCTCTGGCTGGAGCCAGAAGAGTGGGGGCACCAGAAGGGAAAATCAGAAGGTTATGCATTGTACCCTCCCTGGCTCTCAGATGTTTGTCCCAGGCACAGAGACTGGAGAGGCCTGAGGAGCAGAGGACACCCCCTGCTGGCAGCTAGCCAGGAAACCTCAGTCCTACAATTGCAAGGAGTTTGATTCTGCCACAGCCACCATTCATGAAGAAGCAGATTTTCCCTAGAATCTTCCAATAAGAGCTCAGCCTGATAAGACTCTAAGCAAAAAAAACCCTGAGTCAGCCTGGACTTCTGAGCCACGGAACGGTGAGATAATAAACTTGTGTTGTGTTAAGTAGCTAAGTTTGTAGAAATTTGTTTCACCAGCAAGAGAAAACGATTACCATTATCTTCCCATTTGGCTGGCCCTTCAATGCCTTAAACCAAAGAAATGGCCTATGTTGGGAATTTATTGGGGTCTCAAGTTTACCTTCTTGAGTCTTTGAATAATGCCACCTACCTATGCAGCACGTGACACTTGCCGGTGCATTTCACACATAATTTCATTCGATTCTCTCAGCAGCCCTGAGAAGTGTAGGTATATTATGCTTCTTATTTTACAAAGGAGGAAACTGAAATTTAAAGAAGTGATTTTGCTTGAGGCTTCACAGAACTGGAGTTGCAAGCCAGGTTTCCTGCTTCCAAATCACATGTGCTTTTTTTGCTACTGCCCCCGGTTGCCTCTGTGTCTCCAGACATCTGTTGTCTGAACACAGTTTCTGCTGTCCAGCGGGCTGGACTTTCTTGTGAGATCATGAGCTTTCGTTGCTGAGAGATGACTTAGCAAAGCCGGTGGACATTGTACTTGGGACGCTGAGGAGAGACTCGCTGGCATTTGCAGGAGGTGCTGGCAGGTGCCTCCTGATGCCGTATGCAACTCAGGATCTACGATGGGAACTGGGATCTGCTCTTGGGGCTGCATTCAGACAGGGTAAAGCTCTCTGGGAATTGCCCTGGCCAGGGGACAGATTCACAGAGGAGATGAGGTCTGAGTGAGGGTTTGAAGAACACGTAGGACTTAGAGAGGATGCTTGTGTTTGGGTTTCTCGTGTGATTGCAGGGTACAGCTTTGGCCCACGCCTTCTACTCTGGTTCCTTTGGTGAAACTTGCCTGCAGGAACTGGACCAGACTTGAAGTCAGCCTCTGGGCCTGCCCTCCCCACCCTGCTCCCTGAGTTCATCTTGGTAGTTGAGGGTACACGATGCGGTCGCCTGCTTCTGCAGCCAAAAGAAAAGTAGTGGGAGAGGAGGGGGTAAGGGGAATACACAGGCTGAGAATAACTTCCTCCCAACCTCACTTCCTGTGGCTTCCCGCTCACCCTGCTGTAACTCTTATTAACTCTCGGTGTCTTTCTGTGGATGGGAACCAAACAGCCTGACTTGAGGGCAGCAGTCCTCATATTAAAAGTTCCCTAGCAATGGCCACTTGTCCTTCCTGAGCCTTGGGTGTCCCCTCCTCAATCTTGTTCCCTGCACTGCCTAGGTGACTGACAGTGTGTCCTCCCCAGGCCACACCTCTACTTGGCAGCTGTGAAAGGTGGTAGAAGTCATTCTGTCCCTCCCTTTCTCCTGAATGTCTTGGAGTGCTGTTCAATTCAGGACTTCCTTCTAACACTTCATGTGTCCCTGCACTGTGCTGAGTGCAATGGGGATGCCCCAGAAGTGTTAGCCTAGCACGCTGCAGCCTGGGAGGCAGTGTGGCTCTGTAGAGAAAGAGAACTCGAGTATTTACCGGGTACCTGGCCCTGTGCTGGACCTCAGGGACACAGCACTGAACAGGACAGCCCAAAGTGGGTGTGCAAGCCTTGATTCTGCTACTCGGTAGCTGTGTGGCCCTGGGCTAGTCGCTTGACCTCCACATCTTCACAGTCAGGTCTTACGAAGGCCAACATGGTGCTTTGTAAGTGTGTTGCAAACTGTAACACTCTGTGGAGATGACATTGTTAGGTATTATGCCCTCAGTTGATTCTCTCAGTCTCCTTGTGAGAGAGGCCTGGAAGAGCTGTTATACCCATTGTACAGATGAGAAGGCAAAACCTTCAGGAGAGTGAAGAGCAGGTGCAGGAATGAGAACTAAATAGTCGACTTCTTGTTGTGACCTTACTCTATTTTATCATGTGGCTGTAACCACCAGGCATCCATTGGTGATGGCATCTGATGACATTTTCAACATCAGCAGCATCAATAACATTTGCCAGGTGCTTACTAAGTGCCAAGAACTAAGTTAAACCCTTTGATGCCTATTATTACCTCTACTTTCCAGATGAAAAAAATGGAGACTTAGCAAGGATAAATAACTTGCCCAAGGTTGCTTTTCTAGGAAGAGGCAGAGCCAGGCTTCAAACTCAGGTATGCCTGATTCCACAACCTAGACTGGTAGCCTCGGTGGTACCTGCGCATCTCATCCAGGTGCACATCTCTACCTAACATACTTGAAACAACTAGAAATTACACAAGAGAGTAGGAAGGGGATACACTGGCAGGAGTCAATCCTCCTCCCAACCCCCAGAGGAGTGACCCAGGCAGCTGGGACTGTGTGCATCAAGAAGAGATGGTGTCCTGAAGCCTTGGTGTATGGTGTCCTGAAGTTACTTGGTGGATGGATCTTGTTCGATTGGAAACTCAGAAGGACAGAGGCTTGTATTAACTGAACGGGGGACTTGGGGGAGGAAGGGGTCAGGTAAGATGGGCAGGGCCTCAGAGGACTGTCAGTGCAGCAAGGGAGGTGAAGTTGGTTTGGGCAACCGTTGCAGCTGTGGCCTGAGGGTTAGCTGAGCTGCCCACGTCCCGGCCACAGAAGGAAATTAGTACCCAGAGACATCTCCGGGTCTGGGGTGGAACGAAGATCCTGCCCTATTTGTTTTTCTTTCTGGGGCCTTGAGGTTAGAAGAGGGGCACAGCTGCTTCTCCCTAGGGCCTGGGAGGAGGAGGAAGGAAAAGGGAGGGGTCCAGGCCATGGGAGGCATTGGGAGCATCCGTCATGCTGTCGGCCTGCTGCAGGAGCACTGGCCTGGGAGTCTGCAGGCCCAGGTGCTGTGTGCTGCTGTCTGGCTTTGTGAAGTTGGATGATTAATTCCTCTCTGGATCTCAGTTTTTTAAACTGTAACTGGAGAGATCTATCAGTAAAAACCGTTGGTTGCAAGTGTCAAAAACACAACTCAAACTGGCTGGAATTGGGCATTTATTGGCTCATGTGATTGGAAAATCCAGGGACAGTCGTGATTATAGGAAGGCTTAGGTCTAGAGGTTCACACGGTACCATCAGGGGTCTGTCTCTCTCCATTTTTCAGTGCCACTTTCCTCAGTGATGCCTTCTGTGACAGATAGCCTCAGTCTTTGATATCTCAAGGTGACTGCCAGCTGCCCCAGGTTTACCTTCTTTTTTTTTATTTTTAATTTTTTTGAGACAGGGTCTAGCTCTGTTGCCCAGGCTAGAGTGCAGTGGCATGATCTCATCTCATTGTAACTTCTGCCTCCCAGGCTCAAGTGATTCTCCCACCTCATCCTCCCTAGTACCTGAGACTACAGGCGTGCGCCATCACACCCTGCTTGTTTTTGCATGTTTAGTAGAGACAGGGTTTCACCATGTTGTCCAGGCTGATCTCGAACTCCTGGGCTCAAGCAATCTGCCTACCTCGGCCTCCCAAAGTGCTGGGATTACAGGTGTGAGCCACTATGCCCAGCCCCAGGCTTACCTTCTTCAGGCTTATCAACCCACAGAAGGAAAGCAGCTGCTAGTAGTTCTGCAGAAGTCCTGGGGCAGATGCTTCCTGGTCCTGCTTGGTCGTGTGTCCATCTCAGGGTCTGTGTATATTGCCAGGAGATGCCCTTCTCCTCTAGGCCAGACCAGGGTTGCATGGTCTTCCCTAGAGTAGAAGTTAAAGTTAATTCCACAGAAGCTACAAGGAGTAAGAATGGGAGGGGGTGATTTCCCTTAAAGAAACACACAAGTGTTGATGCCAGAAAAGAGAGTAAATATTGGACAGACAAAAGCCACAGATGCTATCCTCAGCACCCAGTGGCCGGTCTGACTGTCTTCAAATGAAGCCAGGGACCTGGGCCCCTGACAGTGGAGCTCCTTTCAACTGTAGTAAGATCATGCAGACCTTTGAGTATACATGAAAGCCATAGACCCCCTTCCTAGAAAGGCACACAGGTCAGACTCTGTGGCATGGCCTCTGAGGGGCTGCACCATCTCTCCTGCCTCCCCCAGGACTGGCCTCCTCACTGCTTCTTGTACTCACCGTGCTTCCTCCCTCCAAAGGGCCTTGAACTTGCTGCTCCCTCTGACCTAGTTAATGCCTCCTTTACATATGTTCTAATTGTACCGTGAACCTCTTCATCCCTATTTCAACTGAAGTTGTAAATTTCTTATAGGATTATGTGGTTAGTACCTGTCTCTCTCACCAGAATGGAGACTCCGTAACAGGAGGGACCTGACTTTGCTTCCTTTTGTGTCCACATCACCCAGTAGAGTGTCTGGCACATAGCTGGTGCCCAGTAGTTGGTGAGTGAATGTGTGCCCTTGAACACACGATTTTCCCTGAAGTTTTAGTTGCATACACTTCCCTAGAGTCAGTCTCTGAACTTCAGGTAAAGAACCTCAGGATAAAAAAAAAAGAGGAAAATCAAGGCATTAGCAGCAAGGCCATTGCAAATGAGGACCTCTCAGGCCAGCTCTCCTGATAATCTCACTGCTATTGACTTATGTTTATGTCTTTTAAATGGAGTTGATATAGTTTGGGTATTTGTCCCTGCCCAAATCTCATGTTGAAATGTGATCCCCACTGTTGGCATAGGGCCTGGTGGGAAGAGTTTGGGTTGAGATGAGGGGGAGGAATCCTTCATGAATGGCTTAGCCTATCTCCTTGGTGATGAGTGAGTGAGTTCTTGAGAGATACAGTTGTTTAAAAGTATGTGGCTCCTCCCTGCCCCCCACTTGCTTCTGCTTTTACAATGTGATGCACCTGCTCCTACTTTGCTTTCCACTATGATTGGAAGCCTCCTGAGGCCTCCCCAGAAGCAGGTGCCACCATGCTTCCTGTATAGCCTGCAGAATCATGAGCGAATTAAACCTCTTTTCTTACGTATTACCCAACCTCAGGCATTTCTTTATAGCAGTGCAATAATGGACTAACACAGGAGTCATATGGACGATTACTCGTGGGTAAAATCTGTGGTCAAATAAATCTGAGGAACACTGTCTAATCTGTGCTCCTTTTGGAGAGTCACAACATACACTAATAACAGTAGCATTTATTTTTTATGATCATTAGTATAACTGCCATTTATGAAGGGCTTCCTACATGGTAGGTACCCCATGAGGCTTTTCATATGCATTTTCACACCATCTCATCATAGCCTTGTGTGACAGATGCCATCATCACCCTGTGTTACAGAAGAGAAATGAACATGTGGAGGAATTAAGAATCCCAAGATAGGCCAGGTGTGGTGGTTCACGCCTCTAATCCCAGCACTTTGGGAGGCCGAGGAGGGTGGATTATGAGGTCTGGAGTTTGAGACCAGCCTGGCCAACACAGTGAAACCCCATCTCTACTAAAAATACAAAAATTAGCCGGGCGTGGTGGCATGTGCCTGTAGTCCCAGCTACTCCGAAGGCTGAGATGGGAGAATCGCTTGAACCCAGGAGGTGGAGTTTGCAGTGAGCCAAGACTGCGCCATTGCACTCCAGCCTGGGTGACAGAGTGAGACTCTGTATAAAACAAACAAAAAAAGAATCCCAAGCTACCTTCTAGGAAACAGAAGATTTGGTGCTCAACCCCTGCCAATCTGATACGTGTCTATGCACTTTAATCCCTCAAGAGGTGGGAAATCACCTTTGCTGATAACGGAGCCCCTTTTCTCTCTAAACATGTAGAAGCATCCCAAGGACCACACCTGATTTGGGACATGCTGGTGAAGTGTTGATTTCTGTTCACTGGGTCTAGAACAGAAAGAATGTAGACCTGGCACAGGCTCAACTCCACAAATATTTCCTGTACCAGGCGTGGTGCTGGAAGTGCCAGGAATGTGGCACAAAGCTGCATCCTCATTGCCTGAGGGTAGCCAGAGCCCCAGCTTTTCCCCACAGTGGACCAGCCTTGCCCCGAGCTGCCCTACCTTGAGGACTCCCCGTGCTGGGTCCTTCTGGGACCATCCAGCTGTGTCTTCCCTCAAGGGAATAGGGCTCTGTGTCATGTTCATGATGTGTTCACAGCAAAATGCACATTCATTCTGCAAATGTTTATCCAGGACTTTCTGTGGCCCTGGCTTGTGCCCTGCCCATCTTACCTAGGAACTGGGGATACAAATAAAATGCTGTCTCTTTTTCTAGGACACCCAACATCTAGTGGGGGAGACAGATCAGTGCAGAAGAAACCAAAAGAAATCAAAATATAAGACAGATGAAGTGCCCTGTTAGAGGCAGAAACCAGCCTGCTGCGGGAGTTCTGAGATACGGACGAGTTCTTTCTTTTTTTAATTAACAGAATTATTTTGGCTTGGGATTTAAGCTAATGCTTAAATGATGTTGGAACATCTGGCCAACAGGCAAGCCATTGTCAGCCTCCTAGGTGTTTGGCTAACAGGGCCTGTGTTTCTAAGCATCCTGGGGAGTTTCGGGTGTAGGGGGACTGTGGGAATGAGGCCCAGCAGTGCCTGCATGCACAGAGCGCCATCACCCCCACTCCTGTACACCGTCCTCCCAGTCCACGGAAGGATGCCTTCCTGGCGTCTGCCTTTGCCAAGCCACTCCCATTTATCACATGAGCCTCAGTCACTCGCGTGAGCCTCAGGAACAAGCCTACGCTTGCTTTCTGCTGCCCTCAGTTTCCTTCTCTGTCAGCTGCGAGTAGTGATTCCTCCTCGGGAGGATCAGATGAGATGAAAAACATGGGGAGAGCTTTGCAAATGTCCCATATTGTTAAAGACCCAGAGGAGTGCCCCTGGAGGAGAAGTAGCATATTCCAGCCCCCTCACTCCCCTCTGGGTGCGACTTGCCTATGAGGTGAGAAAGGGCAAGGTCAGGCGGGACTGGAATTCTTTCATGGGTCCTGAAACTTTAGATGAACTCTTGCCTGTGGATCTTTGCTGGTACATTCAGTGAGATGATCAATATGAAGCCTTCAGCGCAGTACCTGCCACAAAGTCGGTGCTTACTAAGTAGTGGTAGCGGTGGTCTTTCTCCCTTCGTTCCGCCTGCAGTCTCCTCCTCTCCTCCCTTACTCCCACCACCTTCCTTCTCCCTCCCTGTTTCCTTCCTTCCTTCCATCTTCACTTCCTCATTTACTCATTTGTTAAACACTTCCCCCCTTTAAAAAATTATTTTAATTGTGATAGAAAACACATAGCAGAAAATGTATCATCTTAACCATTTTACGACGTACAGTTCAGTGGCATTAAATCCATCACATTGCTGTGCAGCCATCACCACTGTCTGTCTCCGGAACTCTTTTCAACCTGCAAAACTGAAACTGTACAATAAACAATAACTCCTCATTCTCTCCTTCCCTAGTCCCTGTCTATGAATCTGGCTCCTCTGGGTACCTCATATAAGTGGATTCTTACAGGATTTGTCATGTTGTAACTGGCTTGTTTCACTTAGCATACTGTCCCCAAGGTCCATCCATGTGATAGCACTCAGCATTCTCTTCCTTTTGAAGACTGAGTTGTGCCCCACTGTGTGCCTAGACTGCATCTGGTTGACCCATCCATCCGTCGACGGACACATTGTGAATGGTGTTGCTGCGAACACTGTGTACCAATAAGTGCTTTTTGAGCATGACCACATGCCTGGCATTGTGCTGGGCTGCAGTGGGGAATGAAATTGGTTCCCAAGTTCTGGGGGTAATGTTAAGAAGCAAACACCAATAGATGTTTACTAAGAGACTGCAATATGTCCTGTGATGGGAAAGAGCAGTGTTCGGGGAGAGAATTATGGCAGGGGTGGAGGTGGGTGGCTGGGACGATGGTCAGGTCTCAGGAAGTTGCCTTAAGAATGGGGAGGAGAGGTGGGCAGGGGTGGGGAGGGTCCAGGCAGAAGGAACAACATGTGTGAAGCCACTGGAGTGCGACAGAGTTGGTCGGTTGGAGGGATTGGTGCTTAGATTGCAGCTTCAGTGTCTCCTTCTTCAGCAAGCATCTTGCCAGCCTCCAGGCCCAGCGCTCCCCGTCATCTTTTCCTCTTTGCTCTTATTCTAGTTCATTCAAACTGCCTCTTTGCTCAGCTATTTCTCCCACTGGCCAGTGAGTGGCTTGAGTGCAGGAACTGTTTTATTTTATGTTTGGGCCTTCCTTGCATATCTTAGCAGATGTCAGTGACTCTCAAGCAGATACTCTCCTGAAGGAGGGCAGTGCTTTCATTGGCAATGCCCCAAGACCATCTAAGCAGGGAGCCTCCCATCATCTGGGGCCTGCCAGAGTCAGGCACAGCCCCAGAATTAGGACTTTGGGCTCAATATGTAAGCCCATGCTCTGTGCTTATGTGGGTGGTGCACTAAGCACTTGCAAACATCTGTGTGTCGTGCTGCTCCTTTCGGCCTGCTGAGGCTTTCCTTCCCTGTTGCCTCCTAAGCAGGCAGTGTGGGAAGCTCCCAGCTCAGAGCTGGGCCAGATGTGGCCAAACCTCCTGGCAGTGCAAGCAGCATCACTGCACCAGGCCAGCTGACTCGGCTGGCCCTGGTTCACAGTGCTTAGGGGCTTGTGGCTGCAAGCCTTGCCCCACCACCTCTTCTGTTTGCCTTGGTAGCTTCCCAACTTCCTCTCACATGACTGTTTCTGTTTACTTTTCCCTCTGGCCTCCCTGCCTGCAGCGTCCCTGTGCCACCTAGAATCTCATCTACTGCACTAGACAGCCTCTGCAATGGCCCCGCACCAGGGCCTCCTTCCAGGGCATATCTTGTCTCTGTCTCAGCTTTCTGGTCTGCGCTCGCCCCCTCACTCCCCAGCTCTCTCTGTCACTGTGAGTGGAGGGTCTGTGCACTTTGTCATTTTGACCCTGTGATGTTGTATCTGTGGCTCTTCCATCAGGTGCCCAGGAGAGGGCCAGATCCTGGGGCCAAAAAGGGGTTAGTCTTGAAGTCTTGGGTTGGATATTTCACCGTGGCCAGCCCAGAGCTCGGCTGGAAACAGATGAGAGACAACATGTGAGGAGGCAGACAGGAGCTGGGGATCTAGGCTCTGAGCACCTGAGAGGTTTGGGGGAAGGTATTGGTAATGGATTGGATTGTGTCCTCCACCAAAAGATTTTCAAGTCCTAACCCCTGTACAGATGAATGTGACCTTATTTGGAAATAACATCTTACAGAGGTAATCAAGTTAAAATGAGGCCATCTGGGCAGTTGCAGTGGTTCACGCCTGTAATCCCAGCACTTTAGGAGGCTAAGGCGGGTGGATCACTTGAGTTCAAGAGCAGCCTGGGCAACATGGTAAGACCCTGTCTCTACAAAAAATACAAAACATTAGCCATTAGCTGGGCATGGTGGCATGTGCCTGTAGTCCCAGTTACTCAGGAGGCTGAAGTGGCAGGATTGCTTGAGCCCAGGAGGTGGAGATTGCAGTGAGTGGAGACTGCACCACTGTATTCCAGCCTAGGCAACAGAGCGAGACCCTGTCTCAAAAAAAACAAAAAAACAACAACAAAAAAAGTCATTTGGATAGGCCCTAATTTAACCAAATAAAAGGGAGAACTGGGACATAGGGACAGACATACACAAGGAGAAGGCCATGGGAGCATGAATCCAGAGATGCAGCAGGAGACGAGATTGCAGGCAGCCCCCAGAAGCCGGGACAGAGGCATAGAACAGATTCACCCTCATAGCCTTGGACGGGACCAGCCCCACCAACAGGCACCTTGATCTCTTCCAGCCTGCAGAACCGAGGCAATACATTTCAGCTGCTTAAGCCACTCAGTCCGAGATTCTGTTGGGGCAGACCCTGGAAATGAATGCAGTATTTGGATCCCATCAGAGCCTGTCACCTCTGAGTATGGGTCAGTGTACTTTAGCTATCTGGTTCCTTCACATCATATTTAGTTTGGACACACAGGGGCTATTCTGAAGCATCCAGGCAAAGATTTTAATAATAATAAAAACTTTTAATAAGACTTTAATAAGAATTTTAATAAGGTTCTGATGAGAAACTCTTGGAGGTCCTTCCAAGTCCTGTAGAACCATGCGAGGGATAATAAACCTCATAATCCCACTCTATTTTTATAGGGCTTTCCAGTTCACAAAAAAAAAGTCCTTCTCATTTATTATCCCACTTGACTCTCAGGGCAATCCTGTGTTGTTAGTGCTATGGGCATTCCCGTTTTGGAGAGGAGAGAACTGAGGCTCACAGATGTTCCAGAATTGTCTTAAGTGACAGAGCGGGGATTTAAACGCAGGCCTCTGACCCAGCCTCATTCTCTTCCCATGCACTAGAGGCTGACCCTGAACTTGGAGCAGGTTGGATGTTTCAACGGCAGGTTGGCCTTTGCCTGGGACCCAAGGAATAACACATTCCCTTCATTCTTTTCCAGGAGTGAGGGAGAGGGGACATCAGGTTTCCAAGACTTTTACAGGTTCTCATGGGGCTCTGTGGAGGCTGCTGGGGCCTCAAGGGTTCTTGGGTTTCTCTTCCACAATATTCTGTTGTGGGACCCAGGCCCCAAAGGCTCAGGTCATCTATAGCAGGGCACAGCTAGCAGAAGCTGACTGCCCAAGGCCAGGATTGGCACTCCTCAGATGCGTGTGCTGTCCTGCTGCTGAGGGACAGAACAGGCCTGAATCCCATGGCTTTGTTCCGCCAGCAGGCTGGAGCGTGAGGGCGGTGTGTGGGCCAGGCCTCTTCATGGCTCCCCCAGCACTGAGACAGTGCTCATTACACACCACCAAATGAAGGGCTTGGGGAAGAGGAGCAGTGCTGAGCTGTGGCGTCTGAGGCCGGAGGGCAGGGCCTCTGCTGTGTGTGACCCTGGGCCTGTGCCCTCACCTCCCTGGGCCTCAGACCCCTGCCTGTGAAGTGGCTCCGTAAGAGCCTCTGCCTCGCTGGCTGAAGGTGCAGAGGAAAGGAAATGCTGGGAGCATTTTGCAATGGTTGATGTCAGCATCATTTGCAATCAGAACCACTGGGAATATCCATGAGTCTTCAGGGACCGTGTGCTAAAACCTTCTCCCCATTTGGAGCCATGAATACCGTCTGAGTGCAACTTCCTAAAAAGCAGCCCACCTCTGCTCAGGTTGCCTCTCTTCTGTCGTGTGAGAGTGTGAGTCACATTCTTTTGCTGCTGGAGAGTTTCTTTCCCCTGGAACCCTCTCGCCCCCACCTCGCTGCTCTCCGCACTACCACTCTGAGGCTGTCATGTGAGTGTTTTCCACGTTAAAAAAACACAGAAAGTTCATTCAAGCCAAATACAAAGACAGTGTTACCAAGTCTGAAGTGTATGGAGTTCATTGCACTGACCTGATGCAGGGTTTTGGCGGGCTCCAAAACTTCCCAAGTGTCAATGAGTTTCGGTTTGTAGATTTGAGAGGTGTGAGACTGGGGGCTGTTTTTTCTACAGACATTCACCCACACATCCCACACACCAGCACTGTCTAAACGGCAGTGATCAAATCTTCTGTCATTTCTTCTGTGCTTCCTATGGGGCCTGTCTGACTTTAAAGTCCAGGCTCTAAGCAGTTAGGTGTACTGTCTCCCAGTTTGAAGAAACTCCAGCCCAGCCCCCTTCATTTTACAGGAGAGGAAACTGCGGCACAGGAGAGGGGACAGTGACTTGCCTAGAAAGTAGGGCAGGAACCCAGGAACCCTGACTTCCAGGGCTTTTCCCCCTAACCCATCCTCCCCCTCAAAGCACTGATCTGCTTCCTTCTATACCAGAGGGAACTCCAATTTAGAGATTCTGTAGCAAGCAATAATATTCCAGGTCCAGGAGTAACCTGAGAAATGTGGTATTGGTTAATTCAAGGCCATTGTCAACTTCACAAGGCGTTGGCCTAATTGATGTCAAGTATGGCTACTTTGAGTTTCCCAAGTGTTGAGACTCATAAGTTTGGCACCTGGAGGGAATTATTTACTCGCTTATCATGCACTTCAGCTTAGTAGAAATTCATAATTAGTAGTTAATAGCGTGGGAACTTCTCACTTCCTGGAACATGCAACGACATGTAACTCCTCTACCTTTGTACATACTGTTCTCAAAGGCTTGAATAGTCTTCCTCCCATGCCCACCTTTTCTTTGCTGGTTGAATTCCTACTCACCCTTCAAGAGCAGTTTTCTCACTCACGTCCTGCTACCCCTACCTCCAACCCTGGGCATAAACAGATGTAATGTTTTTACAATCTGCCTCTCCCATCAGACTGTCAACTCCACAAGGGCAGGGGCTATGTCTCATACATAATGATTATAATCGTACTTACAAAGTGCTTCTTTGCAGTCAGGTTCTGTGCTAAGCACTCCCTATGCATTATTTTATTTCATCCTCCCCAATGTTATAAGACAGATACTGTTACTATCCTCACTTCCTAGATGAATGGATAGATCCACAGAGAGGCTCAGAAACTTGCCCAGGGTCACACAATAGCTGACAGAGCTGGGATTGAAATCAGTGCTACTATGTACAGTTGTGCTGGCCATGCACTGCACAAAGGTCTACAAAGGTGGAAGGACCAGTTGAGGCTGAAATCTTGCTCTCACCTGGGTGCAGAGCTGTGAATGTTGGGAGGAAGGGACACCTTTCTCTAACTCCTAGACAGGCACCACAGGGTCTGGCTCCAGAGTTCATGCTCCTAACCACTGCAACATATCAGAATATAAATATGCATATTCATATTGCCAGTCTATGCCAGTCTGGCTGAGTAGGGGCCCAAAAAATGAATGAACGAGAGATTATGAATCAGTAGGTTTTTCCTTTTTCTCCCTTCTCTCTTTCCTCGTATCTGTAGGACCAGTTTGTTACTTAACAGCTTACTTGGTTTAAGAAACACATCTTTCAGTTGGCTTGCCTCCAAGCACGTACAAAGAGATGGCTGAAAACCCAGAAAGAGGTCTCCATTTGGAATGTCTTTTATTCTAAGTAATTTCATTCTGCCACCTTTGGGCCTCTGAAAGTTGTTAAACGGATGCTGAAAAGCGCAGGTGAATGGAAACAAAGGATTCATTCTGAAACCAGCTGCAGGAACTGCACATCCTGCTCATGCGTGATGTGTTGGGCCTTGGTTTCAGTGAGGGAGGGCATACACGCACTAGATTCTCCTGCAGGGCCTCAGTTCCGGTCCTGAGCAGAGTGAGGTTGCTTCTGACCAATCAGGTGACTTCTGAGCACACTTGGAGCAGTTGCTAACAGCAGAGCTGATGGTTGGGCTCCTGCCACTGGCAAAAATGGGACTTTAGGATGAAATGTCTGAGTTTGTCCAGATCCAAGCAAAGGACTAGAGAAGGCCTGGGGCCAGGCTCTCTTTGATGGGCTCTTGGGCTAAGTCAAGACTGCATTTTAGACCTCACTTCTGACTTCGTTGCACTCCTGTTGACAAAGACATGCTGTCACTTGCTAGTTATACCCTTGGATGTGTCTCTTAACCTCTCCGGGTTTCCTTTTACTCCCCTGCAGAAGTGGGGAGAGTGTCACCTACTGCATAGACTTGTAGGGAGTCAAGGAGCTAATGTCTATGAAAAAAGCACTTTGTGAATTGGAAATGGCTGTACAAATGCTATAACCACCATTATTTGTCATTAGGTGGATTTACTTGTTGTTCCCTGGAGGTGTTTTCTGCTTCTGCATGCACCCTGGAGAACGCTTGGAGGCAGTATTGAGGGAGGAGTAGGGTGGGAAGAAAACAGCGAGGCATGCTGAAGACTGAAAGATATCTAGGCTGGGCTCTTGTGTAGAAGCAGAGAAAATAGTTTTTGCTTTCAGTCTGAAGTGGGATGAGTTGATGGCCTTCAGCAGAGGCTGCAGAGTAGAGTTTAGGAGCTGGATTCTCCTCCTTTCTGAAGTTGCATCCTGGACATCTGGGGACGTTTCTTAAAACCAGCACATCCCAAAGACAGAGGCAGCCAAAAGCTAGGGGCTTGGGAAACAAATGCAGGTCCCAACTTCCTGCTCCCCCTTCTAGGTGTTGACAGCAGGGAATTCAGCCCCCAGAACTTAGGAGCAAGGTCAGTGGATGGGCCATGGATGTGGGCATGTCAGCACATGTGCAAAGTGAGTCACAGGCCTGGGGAGGGTCGCTGCAGGGGAACATAGATATCAGTAGAAAAGAGGAAGAGAAATGACTCCTGGGGAGCAGCAAATGTCAACTGTGTAAGTACAGAAGGAAACTAGCAATGGAGAATGAGAGACAGAGTGAAGAGGCAGTGAGGGGAAACCAGCAGGATGAGTCAGGGCCTCTGTGTCTTGATCCAAATTGGAATTGTGGGGAGAGTGAGCAGTCAAGGCAAGGCTACAGTGAGGGCAGGTAGGATGGAGGCTGAAAAAGCCACTGCAGGACCACCCTCAGCCCTGCAGGATCAATCCTCCCCCTTTCTCCTGCCCAGGAGAATCGCTGTCACAGGTGAGAGCCTCTGCTGACAGTGGGAGCGCATCATGTCTCTCAAGGCTGCTGGTTCGAAGAAGGATTAAAAGCCCGAGGACTAGGGGTCTCCAGGAGGCTGAAGAATGGGGATAGTTGAGTCAGGTAGAAACAGAGGAATGAGAAGTTGTAGCTAGAAAGAGGAGTTTTCTAGTTGAGGATTTCAGAGGTAGGGCAGTTCCTGGGAGTTGACAAGGTCAGGGTGGGGCCATATGAGTAAGATCTAAGAAGGGATGGAATGGAAGACAGTTTGATTAGTGAGGATGAAGAAATGAAGTCAGGGTGATAATTGGTCATCAGCATGGATATTTCTGTGGCCCTGGATGACTGCAAGAGTGGAAGTGATGAGGAAGGCTGTGTGCTGGCAGCCAAGTTTACATTTGCTGTGGCTCGGAGGTCTGTAAATAACAAGGTGTTAGTTAGAATAGAGACACCCGAAAGTGCTATGCTTGAATAGGATATAAGTCAATTTCTCTCTGGCTTAAGCTGTCATGGAGGCTCTGCTCCATGAGGTCATTCAGAGACCAGGTTCCTTCTACATTGTTGCTCTGCCATTTTCAAGGATGTTTCATTCATCTACATGTTGAGGCTGGGTCACCGTTATATCCACACACATTCC
The DNA here is from genome assembly GCF_000951035.1 of Colobus angolensis palliatus. Classification (NCBI taxonomy): domain Eukaryota; kingdom Metazoa; phylum Chordata; class Mammalia; order Primates; family Cercopithecidae; genus Colobus; species Colobus angolensis. The sequence goes on along the minus strand of NW_012116710.1, from coordinate 78,050 downwards.
ACTGGAAAACTCTTAGTCACATGGGCACCCTTAGTTGCAAGGGAAGCTGGGGAATTTTTATTCTGGGGGCAGTGATGAGCCCAACTAAAGTTCTACCTTTGTGAACAAAGAGGAGAACCAAATTTGTAGGACCATCTAGCAATGTGGCCCACATAGCTTTAAAGATGAGAAGTCATTCATTCAACAAACATTCATAGAACACTCCTGTGTTAGGTACTGGGGTTACAGAGGTGAAGGAAACGGGCATGATGCCTGCCTTCCTGGAGCTCAGACCTAGTGGGGAAGGTTTAACTGAAGTGGGTGGTCTTCCGAGGAGGAAGACAGATTATAGACTGAACACATGAGAGCAAGGAGATAGAGATTCTTCACAGGCAAAGTCTGTGATGGGAATGGTGGTGTCAGGGAAGGCCTGGGTTTAGGGAATAGGGTAGAAGATTCATTCATTCACTACTTACTCACTCATTATGGTGTTCAACAAGTATTGATTGATGACGATACAGTGATAAGTGAAAACAGATACAGTACCCCCTCTCATGGGATTTTCTTCCTCATTAATCAGATCATCACATGTATAAGATGTATGATTACAACCTGAGATAAGGCTCTGAAGGAGCAGAATTCAGATCCGCGAGAGGATTTCACAAGGCATCTGACCTAACTGAGGGTTCAAGGAAGGAAAAATGGTGATTGGAAGCTGAGTGGGTGTTACCCAGGTTAAAGGAATGCTGCAGACCAAGGCAACTGTGCATGCAAAGGCCCTGGAGATGGAAAGACTGAAGAACGCGGCTGTGGCTGAGCAGGGTGGAGGTGGCAAGGAGGAGGAGCATTGGGAGGTAATCAGGGCAAGCTCACAGGCCTTGAGGGTTCTGCTGAGGATTTTGGCATTTATCCTAAGATCTAAGACAAGTCACAGATGGGTTTTAAGCAGGAGGGGTGGCATGATCAGAACCCTGAAAAGAGCTAAGCCTACACGGCAGTATCTTTGCAGTAGAGCAGAAGAAACAGAAAGATCAGAAAGGAAGTGGAAAGGCTGAGAGAACTGGGAGGAAGGAATGACGCCTTGGTGGGGTTTGTGGCTCACAGGGATGATGGAGGGGGTTTAGGGGCAGAGAAGAGGGACAGGGAAGGGACTCATGCACTTCAGGTTTCTCTCCAGAGCTGGACATGAAGCTTGTGCTGGGGCCTTCCCTGGGAAGGGCCCCGTGGCTGCCTGACTTGCTGGCCAACATGGTGGGCATCTCGCTCTAGCATGGCTCTTTCCCAGACTCAGGTAGCGTGACCCTTCCTTCCTGGCAGGAGAAGATGGCAGGAAGATAGACCTCCACTGAGTGACGCCCTTTTTTCCTCTGAACGTGGCGCTGGAGACTGCCAGCGGACCCAGGCCCTGGGGCATCCTCCTGGCTCAAAGGCCTGACCTTCGACCCTCGCTAAGCCCAGCTTGCCTCTGCATCCCCCAAGGGGAACCAGAGAGGCAGGTGCTGGCTCCAAAATATATGGGATCATGGGACTCCACTCACCTGGAGACCCAGAGACAGGGCAGGGAAACAGGCTGGGCTGGCACTGGGTTTGTAGCCATAGAAACCTTCCTACTGGCTTATTTACCAAGCATGACTTTACCTGTTTTCTTATCTATAAAAGGAGGATTTCTCTGTGGGTCAAAGGGAAGATCACCTAATCTCAAGGTGCAATATGAATACTGTGGATGCCAACAATAGTAGAGACTATCTGAAGTACTGAGTGGCCGTGATATTTACCTGAAATACCTATATCATTTGGCAAGGAAGATGATATGTGTTCAACCAGCAAGGAGACACTTAGCATGTGATATCAGATGCCTCTGAGCTGTTTTTCAGAATAACTGTGTGCATCCGTGAGTGTGTGTAAATTTTGTAAAATAGTCTGGGTGGGACTGGGTATGGTGGCTCACACCTATAACCCCAGCACTTTGGGAGGCTGAGGTGAGTGGATCACTTGAGGTCAGGAGTTTGAGACCAGCCTGGCCAATGTGAAAACCCGTCTCTGCTAAAAATACAAAAATTAGCTGGACATAGTGGTGCACACCTGTAGACCCAGCTACTCTGGAGGCCGAGGCACAAGAATTGCTTGAACCTGGGAGGTGGAGTTGCAGTGAGCTGAGATCACACTGTTGCACTCCTGCCTGGGGAATGGAGTGAGACTCCATCTCTAAATAAATAAATAAATAAACAAGTAAATAAATAAATAAAATAGTCTGTGTGTCAGGAGATTTGGGGTCCAGGCTCAGCATCAGCAGTAGTTGCTGAGTGACATTGAGCCATTAGGTCCCTCAGTTTATTATGTGATTGACTGCAGTGCTTTAAATGCATGAGGTCCTAAAAATGATCTGCCTCATTTCATATCCTGCCATGCCACCTGCCAGTTGTGTGAGTTGTAATTACAGAAAAAATAGTAGTTGTGGCCAGGTATGGTGGCTCACGCCTGTAATCCCAGCACTTTGGGAGGCCGAGGTGGGCAGATCACCTGAGGTTGAGGTTGAGAGTTCGAGACCAGCCTGACCAACATGGAGAAACCTCATCTCTACTGAAAATACAAAATTTGCCAGGCATGGTGGCACATGCCTATAATCCCAGCTACTCGGGAGGCTGAGACAGGAGAATTGCTTGAACCTGGGAGGTGGAGGTGGCAGTGAGCCGAAATTGTGCCATTGCACTCCAGTCTGGGCAACAAGAGTGAAACTCTGTCCTCCCCACCCCCAAAAAAGAATAGTAGTTGCTGGGAGTATTAAAGGAGATGCTACATCTGAGGAGCTTCATATGGTGCCTGGAATAGTGGTTGCGCATTCAATGGAAACAATGGGTACTAAGTCCCAGCTTCCTCATCTCCAAGGAGTTGAGCTGAGTCTACCCCAGTGGTGACAATGACAGGGGTTTCCACTGGGAGTGTCAGTGTTTCCTATAGGAATGTTTCCCACCAGTGGGATCCCAGGGTCTCTGACTCACCCCGGCCCTGACTGTGCAGAGACCTTATTTCTACAACCTGTTGCAGCTAGGGGTACGGAGCAGAGATACTTGCAGTGGTTCAGGCCAGGCTGATCCCAACATCTGGAAGCCCTTTGGGGTCTGCCAACTTTTTTCTGTGCACCCCACCTCCCCTGCCCCCACTTCTTTGACAGCGGCAGACTTCCAGCTGGGCCTAAGCAGCCGCGCGGCTTAAATTTTGCCCCCCCTTCAGTGATGAGCCACAGGCCAAGACCGAGGGGAAGGCCAAGGGGCAACCACATTCAAAACGCCTTCGGTCAATACCAAAAGCCGAGCAAATGTCAGGCCAGTGAAGGGACCCACACCCTCTGCTTGTTTTTGAGGGAAGACTGGAAAACAATCTTATTTCCTTCTCTTCCACTTCCTTCGCTGGTTGAACTGCCCTGGAGGAGGCCCCAGGCCCTGCCGCCTTAGCTTGGAGCCGCAGGTTGGAAGTGATCTCTCCCACGAGAGTGGGCACTGATGCCTGTGTTGGGTTTGGCTCAGACAGACCGGCCTCTGTCATGTGGCTGCATCCCTCTTGATCTCAGCCAGGGTTGCTGCTGTAGGCAGCCTGGGCAGACTGAGGCCTGGGCCAGATGATGCTAACAGTAATTGTTTATGTTTATGAACACTGACTGTGTCCCAGGAATTGTTCTACCTGTATCAGCCCACATAGTCTTCATAATCACCTAAGAAGCAGGTACGACGACCTCCTTCTTTTTATGGGTGCGGAAAGTGAAGCACAGACAGGGTAAGTAACTTTCTCAAAATCACACAGCTGATAAGTTGCAGAGCTGAGACTGAAATTCAGCCTGCCTCCAAATCCTGACCTTCACCTACTGCCAGACACTGCCTCTGCCATACTGGCTTGCCCCGTTTGGAGTCATTTACACTATTTCAACTAAACCTCAAAACACCCTACAAGGTAAGTACTCCCATTGTTGTTCCCATTTCACAGATGTGGAAGCTGAGACTCAGCGAGGTTAATCACTTGCCTAGGATCCAGCCATGCTGCTGGGCTCTAGAGCTCATGCTCCTTAGCCTTGCCCACCCTCGGTGCTTCACCGATGGCCAGTTCCCCACGCCGCGTGTGCCCCCACCTGCGAGCTCATCCTGGAGCCCTTTACTCTTGTGTTGGAGGTGTTGCCTTCACTGTGGTTTATCTTGTGGGGCTTAATCCCGGGGGCCTGCAAGTGGAACAGAAGGAGCAAGGATCACTCAGGATTCAAAATTGCTGGCAGCAAGTTCCACAGGCAGGTGTTGCTTCCAGAGCCCCAAATATTAGGATTGAAATCGCCCATGTACTCCTCGGGGTGGGGGGGATTCTTTGCAGTTATCTTGGGGGAAGGTGTGTAAAGGGGGCATCTTAATATCCCATTCTCTATTTTTGCTTCATCTCTGCATACACTGAGATTATTTTTATTTATTGAATTGTGGTGTAACATAAAATTTGGCATTTTAACCATTTTTAAATGTGTAGTTCAGTGGCGTTAAGTACATTCACATTCTTGTGCAACTATCACCTACATCCATTTCCAGAACTTTTTTTCTTCCCCAACTGAAACCCACTCCCCACTTCTCTCAGTCCCTGGCACCCAGCACTCCTCTCTGTCTCTATGAACTTGACGACTCTAGGTCCCTCATGTAAGTAGAGTCATACAGTATTTGTCTTTTGTGACTGGCTTATTTCACTTAGCATGTCTTCAAGTTCATCCATGTTGTGGCATATGACAGGATTTCCTGTCTCTGAAGGATGAAGACTATTCCACTATATGGATATAGCACACCTTGTTCATCCAGTCCATCTACCGGTGGACACTTGGCTTGCTTCTACCTTTTGGCTGTTATGAATGATGCTACATTGAGGTTTTGACAAAGGGTTTGCTTGAAAAAACATTTGGTTGCTAAAAGAAGTTCGAAAACCCCTGGCCTGGTCTAAAGCTGGGGCAGATGGAAACCCAGCTAGCATGAGTGAGGTCCCTGTGCATGAGGAGCAAAGCTGAAACCGCAACCTTTGGATTTGACATCTAGCTCTTTTCTCCCTCCTATTGCTGGTACTAATAATTATCAAAGGAAAGGAGAATGCAGCTCTGTCCCAGGCAACTACCCTGGTTTCCCAGAAACCTCCTGGAGCTGCAGAAAGGACTCAATTGAGCATTTATTGAGTGCCCAGGGGAGCCAGTCCAATGTGGAGATAGAGCAGGGTTTATATCCTTTCTCTGCCTCTTCTAGCCCATGTGGCCTTGGGCAAATTGTTTCACTTCTCAGACCTTAGAGGCAATGTGAAGATCCAATGAGATGACGCGTGTCTGATGCTTTTTGGTACAGTGCCTGGCACCAGTGCCCAGGAACCAGGAGCTGCCGCTGCATAGGAACCACTGTTGGGGATAAAGCAATGAGCAAGAGAGGCTCTGGCCCATGGGAGTTCTTTTCAGTGCAGCGTATCAGCAGTCATGTGATGTTGGTTTGTCCCATTACTGGTGATACTGACATTTATCAGTTGATTAAGGTGGTATCTGCCAGGTTTCTCCGTTGCAAAGTTAATTAACAAGTATTTTGTTCTCATTAATTAATTAGTATTTAATAAGCATTTTGTAGGCACTCCTTTGAGACTGCATAAATATTCAGTTCCTCGTCAAACATTCACCCTCTGGTTTTAGCATTATGTTTTGTCAAGTGGTGATTTTTATAATTCCATCATTCCTTCTACCTTTATCATTTGGAATTCTACTGCAAAATAGAGCTTTTACCTCTCCTTTATGTGTTTGTTCGTTTATTCATTCATTTATTCATTTATATCAGCATGGACTCATTATTTTCTATTTTATTCAATGGTTTATATCCATTACAATCATTATTTATTTTGGTGCTGAAGTTGTATTTCTTTAAATTTTAAAATGTGTGATAAACTTGGGGAACAGTACATGGCCTAGTATTATTATTATAAAATAATATTAAGCACTTTGTGTAAGCCAGAAACTGTTCCAAGTCTCTATTAACTCTTTACATATATCCATTCTTTGCATTTATGTAATATTTATTGCTGTGAAATAAATTATTCCAAAATGTACCCGTTTAAAACAACAGTGATACAGTTTCCATGGGTCAAGAATCAGGAATGGCTTAGTTGGATGCTTCTGGCTCAGGGTTTCTCATGAGCTTATAGTCAAGATCTTGCTAGGGTTGCAGACAGCTAAAGACTTAACTGGAACTGGAGGATCAGGTTCCACAATGGCTGACTACATGGCTGTTGGCTGGAGGCCTGAGTTCCTTGCCACGTGAACCTCTCTATAGGGCTGCTTGAGCATCCTCAGCATGACAGCTGGATTCCAGATTGAGTGCTCCCTCAGAGAAAGAATAAGGAGGAGTTCACCGTGCCTTGTATGACCTAGGCTTGGAAGTCATACACCGTCACCTCTGCCGTATTCTATTCATTTGGAAGCAAGTCACTAAATACATCCCACACTTAGGGGGAGGTGAAGGATGCTCTTAGGTCTCTTTTAAAGAGAGAAGGTCAAAGAATTTATGGTAGTATTATAAAACCACCACAACATATATTAACCCTTATTCACTCTTTAATCTGCACCATAACCCTGTGAGGTAGGTAGCCAGTGGTAACACTGGGATTTGAACCCAGGCAGCCTGGCTCCAGAACCTACATTCTCAACCACTACCTGATCCGACAGGGCCTTGAATAGTTTTTTGGAAAGCATCCTGAGGCAGGCTGGAGGATAATGGGAGAGATGAGTGTCCATTCCTTCTCAGGTGGGCCTTATTGGCAGACTCCCTTCCTCCTTCTTCCACGTTCTGCTTTCCATATTCTCATTTTGCAATGTATACCATCATTTTTTAAAAAAAATGGGCAGGGTGGGAGTACTGGCCTCTTCTAGCAAGCACTGGGGAAAGGCTCCATGTGGAGCACCTATAGTTGGGGGAGGCAAAGTGGGACAAGTGTGAGACACGGTTCTTACTCTCAGGGGCATATTGTCTGTTTGGAAGGCAAGAATATAAACACCACATTATTATTATTATGATTTTAAGTTTCATTTTAGGTTCAGGGGTATATATGCACGTTTCTTATACAGGTAAACTGTGTGTCATGGGGTAAATACAAAATTGTTTGAGACCCAGGTTAGGTGCCTTTAATTGTTGAGTGGTTATTTAGCCCAGGATCGTGTCTTTGTTGCCCTTATCTCTCACTGATGTGGTGGCAGGGGGCCCCTGTTGCGCTTACTGAGTATTTGTTAAGTGAAAGACAAATAGATACAAAGATGGTGTCCTACAGTGGCCCAGGTGGCAGAGATAAGAAGGAGGTGGGTGGTGAGGCCCGGTGAGCTGGCGCGGGGGAGGTAAGTGATTTGAAGCATTGGCCCCAGAAGGCAGGTCCCATCAGGACAGTCAGCAGATGTGAAAAGCGAGAGGACATATCATCAAGTATCTACACAGACTGATGAGCACCGAGAAATAGGCCGAGGCTGGGAGGATACCAATAGTCAGGAGTTTGGTGGGATGGTGGGTGGTGGGGAGGGTTCTTGGGATAGGCAGATGTTAGCACCTCGGATCTAGGTGGGCAGGCAAAGAGAGTGATGGCCCCAGGACCCCAGTACAGAACACGAGTTGGAACCTGGAGCAGATGCCCTTTGACCTTTGGTGCCCTTTGACCTTGTTTGGGCCAGAACTGGTATCAGAGGAGCTCCATCTCAAACACATGAGCAGAGCAGAGACTAGGGTGGGTTGGGGAGACTCTTCCTCCTCTGGCTGCCGATGGGCTGTCAGAGAGGCTTGGGGAGTGGGAGGGCATTTCGTTTGGGTCAGCCCACAGCTGTGTTTCCAGCAGGCAGCTGAGGCCTCCCCATGCCTGAGTTATGGGTCATGGTGCAGGTTAGAGTGAGAGCTTACCTGCTGTCAAGGGATTTGTAGTGTTGAATCCCACAGGAGAGACTCAGACCTACACTGCAAATGGGATCTGAGGAACGAAACAACTGCATTAGTCTGAAATTCTGTGTTTTCCCTACTGTGCAGAGAGAGAGAATAGCTTCTTAAATTTCTCTGCAGAGGTGATTTAAGTGAGTGATCTGAGCCCCAGCTTTGCCACTTTCTGCCTGTGGGACCTGTAGGTGATACAGGATAATTTCCCATCTGGAACATGGGGATAATGAATACCTACGTCCTGGGGTTTTTTTGAGAATCAGTTCAATCACACAATCGAACATGATTGTTCAAACAGCAAAATGCTATGTGAACCTCGGGGAATATGACTGTGAAATAAACTCCACCGGTGACAGCTGAAAGGCCTTAATATTGACAGTGGATATGTCTAGTCACATTAACAGGGGGCTGCATGTGAATGAGCAACCACCCTTCTCTGGCTTTTGAGCAAAACCTCAAGGAGAACCTGGCTAATAAGACCTCCAATCTGACTAGAATGCCTCCCCACCTACCTCTTTGTAAAGGACCAGCTTCTGTGATAGTATCCTACAGAACCCTCCCAGGTTTGAGTGGACAGGAGAGCCAGAGAGAATCCCTGATTTGGCCACATGGTCCTGCCTCAGTAGGAAACAGCTTTGCTCTTGTACAATTTGTTAGAAGCCCGAGCAGGCCCTTGGAGCACGGCCTTGGGGTTGTCATGACAGTCCTGGTGGGCTCAGCCAGGGGCAGTACTTCTTGATAATACCTGAAAGGGTTATTTTAGGTGGACTTTCAGACACAACAAAAAGGATTAGGTGAAAATAACAATAGCTGTTATTCACTGAGTAGTAAAAGATAAACTTCTGAGTCTGAGTCTCCCCTTGAAGAATCTTCCCTCGAGCTGAAAACTATTCGTCTAGGATTACTTCCTGTGTCACATCATTAGTTGTCCCCCTGACTGTAGCTGTTTTTATTTCAACTGTGTGGCATCTACATATGAGTGGGTTATAGATGTATAAGTTGTCCTCAGCTGTTTAGCCTGGGTTTCATTTTCCTGTTAGGGTTCTCTTTAATTCCTGGTATCCCCCAGCATAATTTAGAGAAGGCTGGTGGTATAGTGGCCAAGAGTAGGGGCTCTGGGGACAGACTGTATCATTACTCTGCCATTATCAGCTGTGGGCCTTGGGCAAGCTACCATTTCCTTTTCATAAAATAAGGATAACAGCATCCTGTTTTAAGGCTAAAAGTTGCTAATGTGTGTAAAGTCCTTAGACTGGTATCTAGTGTGTAGTGAACACTCAACAAATACGTGTTATTATTATTATCTTTAAGTTGCACTTGCATATCTGATGTGGTTTGGCTCTGTGTCCCCACCCTAATCTCATGTGGAATTGTAATTCCCAGTGTTGGAGGGGACCTGGTGGGAGGTGATTGGATCATGGGGGTGGATTTCCCCCTTGCTGTTCTTGTGATAGTGAGTTCTCATGAGATCTGTGTTGTTTGAAAGTGTGTAGCACTTCCCCCTTCACTCTTTCTCTGCTGCCACCGTGTGAAGACGTGCTTGCTTCCCCTACGCCCTTCCACCATGATTGTATGTTTCTGGAGGCCTCCCAGTCATGCCTCCTGTGTAGCCTGTGCAACTGTGAGTCAATTATAAATTTTCTTTATAAATTACCCAGTCTCAGGTAGTTCTTTATAGTGGTATGAGAACAGACTAACACAGTATTCATTATGCTCAAGAAACATATACCCCACTACAAATAGAAACATCTTGAAAGGTTCAGATCAACCCATGGATCCGTACTTAGAATATTAAAGAAAACTAGGGTGCTTAGGGGCACAGAGTAGGGTCTTAATAAATATTTTTACTTATTTGGGAATGAAGAGTACAGGGGATGCCCCTTTGAGGTCTAGGCCCTGCTCTGCTTGGCTGCCTCCTGTCTGTTGAAATACGTGCCCAGACTTTTCCTCACTGTCCTCCCAGAACTAGTCCAAGTCCCTTGGGAAATATGTTACTAGATCTTGCTTCCCTGCCAGTGCAGTTCTTCCCTGCACTGAGGCTCCTGGGCCAAAGCCTCAATGCTTTAGTGACAAGACCAAATGATAGCTTCCCTGGAATACATTAAAGGAAAGCAAAATGGGTCTTCAAGTGCCCCTTGAGAGGCAGAGTCCCAAACCAGGCTTATTACTTGAAATTTGGGTTGGGACTTGGGTTCCCTGACCTGGGAAAGGAGGTTAGAAAAGAGCTTCTCTGGATTGATGTCTAAGGCTGTGGCAAAGTAATATACCAACACATGCTTATAGACAGTACCTGGCTAAGCCACCTAGCAGCTCAGTGGCAAGACCCGCAATGTCACCAATGTCACCATGGAATTTAAGCCTGGAGCTGCCACAGGGTCTGGTTCTGCACTGGGAACTCTGCTGGGCCAAGACAAACCAATTGCAAAATGGCAGAAAGCAAGAGAGCTATAGAGTGAGAGAGAGAGTGAGATCGAGAGAGAATACAACAAACATGAAACAAACCTCCCATTCAACAGAGCAAGACCATGTCTCAAAACAAACAAAACACATGCAAAAAGCCTCCCAACACCCTCCCAACACCCTCCTAAACTCACTTCTGATGATAAGAAATAAGCTAAAGCTAATAATGACTTCAAAGCCTGTATACTGAGGATCCTGCAAGGGCTGAAGAAAGGAATAGCATCAACCGGGCATGGTGGCTCATGCCTATAATCCCAGCACTTTGGGAGGCC
>NW_012116710.1:0-67205 GCF_000951035.1 Colobus angolensis palliatus | reverse complement strand
AAAGAAAGAAAGAAAAAGAAAAAGGAATAAGAAATAATAAAATAAAAAGCAGGCAGAAACCAAACAAGAACACCGAATATAAAAAGAATCAATTAGAAATTAGGAAATATAGAATATAGTTTTAGATTTATTACTAAAACCTCAATAGATGACATTGACTTGATACTGGACATAATTGAAGAATTAGTGAATTAAAAGCCAGTGCTGAGGAATGCATCAGAGACCCAACCCAGGGCAATGAATAAAAATTATGAAAGATTAGTTAAGAGACACAGAAAATAGATGGAAAGATTCCAATATACGCCAAGCAGAGTTCCAGAAGAAGAGAATGGAGGGGATGAAGGACAAGCAATATTTGATAAGATATTGAATGCAGATTTCCCCATAATTGAAGAAAGACATGAGTTCTGGGATTGAAAAATCACCATGAGTGACAAAAATAAATCCACACCCAGACAGATTGTAGTGCAACTTCAAAATGCAGACCTCCAAAGACAGACTCTCAAAGGCTCCAGAGAGAAAAGACAAATTACCTACAAAGGGGCAACAGCTAGCCTGACAACATTCCCATCAGCAACAGCCAGCTGCCAAAAGGCCATTAGGAAGAATCCTGAAAATGCTGAGGGAGTCTAACTGTCAGCCAAAACTCCATGCTCAGCTAAACTAGCACTCGGGAGTGAGGAGGCTATAAAGGCACTTTCAAATATACAAAAAGAAGACACTTTAATACACACCAAGGCCTGCTGAAAGAAATACTAAAGGATCAACTTCTACTAGAAGAAAAGTGAATATTGAGATTAAAAAATAGGATGCAAAAAAAAAAAAAACCACCTCTGAGCCTAGAGATTGATGAAATATGTTGGTTGCAGATTTATATAACCATTGATTATAAAGAGAACAAAAGAAAAAAGCAAAACTAAACCTTTGTGCGAAAAAAAAAAAGTTCTAGAGAGGGCAGTTTCTACTCCCTTTCATTGTTGCAATGTAGGAAGGCAGTTTGGTGTTTCTAGATCACTAGTTTTCTTCAAGATAATCCAGAAAGCCAAGAGTTTTATGTGGAATGTCCTGACTTTTCAGAGCTTGCAACAGAAAATTTTAGCACCCTGAGCTCTGCAACACTTGATATGTTAAATAAAACTTCAGCTGGCCGCTCAGCCTGCAGTTGGTGATACTTCATATCCCTTGGGCTCTCTGGTTTCTGTCACACAAACAGGAAAGTCTTCACGGAGGAGGTGGTGCTTGTACTGGGAATTGAAGGAAGGATGGAATTTAACTAACTGGAGAGGAGTAGGGTGGGGCCTTGAGACGTAGAGGTAGGAATGAAGCTGCAGTGTCTTGGGAAACGGTGAACTTGATGGGGGTGGGGCTGAGCAAGGGAAGGCGAGGTGGACTGGGGCTGAGATATTTGAGTCTCGTCCTGTATCCTCAGGCTCTCTCTCCTGGAAGAGCTGGAAGCCAGTCTATTTTGAGTTATGTTGTTTAGCGTCTTACCTCATTCCCCAGGGGCGGTGGTGGTGAAGAAATGAACACTGTTTGGTGATGAGGGTGAGAACGCCAATGAAAAAGGCAAGGAGGAGAAATCCAGGGACATCTGGGAGAGTGTGTGGTGTGATGGGATGCTTCCCAAGGAGCTACGTCATGTGTCAGCCAGGGCTTTAATTAGAAACAGTGATCTGGAAAGCGGGGCTGCAGTGGGGTAATGCACGTGGATTTCTCAAGAGCTTGGGTCTCAGCTCTTGAATTTTCCTAAACGGCAGTGCTTCAGTGCTCAAAGCTGGCTTGGTTTTGTTGAAATCAAACCAGATAAACAAGTGGAGGGGACACGGGTGGGAGTGGTGGAGGGAAGCTGGATCGTGAGTCAGGAGCCCCGGACTGCTGCCGTGTTCTTGCCGTCAGCTCCTTCAGAGGCAGATCCTATCTTACAGGGGTTTCAATTCCAAAGTCAGCCTGTTGGGCCACAGTCCCTAAAATTGCCCTTAGAATATAATGCACATGATTTAGTGCATACAACACTATATGATAACATGTGTATATGTATAATGTATACAATAATATGTCATAATTAGAGTACATATAGCAAGATGTATTATTTAAAAGATATTTTTGTCACTCTTTTTCCCACCATGTGTATATTTTGATTATATTTGAGTTAAATGTACCTACGTTACCATTGCATTGTATGACTTTGAACATTAAATTTAAAAATCATTCCTTTGGGTCTTAACAAAATAAAATGACTAACCTAGACAAATACATGCCCCCATCCAGCTCAAAATCATTGACTCTTTCTTTGGCATTGTAGTTGAGTGTCCTTGTTGCAGGAGACAGGGTAGAATGTGGGTAAGGACACGTTGAGTGAATTGGGTTTTCATAATTGTGTGATGACTCTGAGAAGGTATGCCTCAGGTTTTTTTCTTTATGAATCTGTAAAATGGAAATAAAAGTATTTGCCTCTCAAGGATGCTGTGAGGATTAAATGATCCTTGTAAAATGCTAGACAAATGCCTAGCATATAGTATTTGTTCAGTAAATGTTACCTATTATTATTGCTATTGTTATTATTTGCGAAGCACTGTAGTAAGTGCTCTTGGGAAATAAAAAAGAAGGAGTCACTGCAATTAAAATGGATTTTGCAAAAACTGTACCATCAGTCCAATCAAGGCTCACTTATACTGGGTGAGGTAACAAGAGTTTATTGTAAGGATATAAAACACAATGTTAGGGCTGTCACAGGTGGGGTTCTGTGCTCCCTGGAAGGTGCTAAGATAGAAATTAGCATGTGGGGCATTTATTGTAGAGTTTGATTGGGATCAATGACTGTGGAAGCCAGACAAAGGCAGCAGGACTGGTCAGAGGGAGAAGCTGAGCTCTGATGCAGTCCAATGAAGGCCTCAGCTGACTCCACGGGGCACTGTGGAACTTGGAGAGGCCCTTCAGAGTTGTCCCAAGTTACACAAGTTATACCCTCATGTTGATCAGTCATGGATGTGAGCTGCCTCTGGAAGACAATCTTTATAGAAGGCCGACAGCCAAGGACAGTCTTCTAGTGCCTGTCCCAGCAACTGGGGAATAAGGCCTTCCTTCCTGAAGGGGAATCTGGTGGCCCATCACAGAGACCATCACAATTTCCAGGGACTGAGAACAAAGTTCACCCTGTCCTCCTGATGATGGAACTGGAAGCTTGGGAATGGAGGCCACACTGCTCATCTCTCAGGGGTTATGCCAGGTTTGTCTCTGCTTCTGTCTGCTCCATTCTCCAGCCTCTGTCTTTGCAGACTGGCTTCCTGCCCCTGCTCACTTTGCACTTGGCCCAAGGTGGCCGTCAGCTGGGCCTGCATGGCTTTAGGGCTCGTACCCATCGCAACTGCCCTCAACTCTTGTCTTAGTTCAAATGTTAGAGAGACAGAGAAAGAGATAGATGGGCTGACTGAGGCCAGTCTATGAGTGGACACCCTCTCCCACCTCTACCTTGGATCACCATCCATTCTTGGTTCAGTTGCTGGAGGGAAGGGGCTGAATCATGTTATGCCAACATGGCTGGCTACCCATACTTCCCCTTTCTAGAGGTTGTGGCCAAGTCAGGCACAAAACATGTGGATGGGACATTTAACAAGGATTTACTGAGTACCTATGATGTGCCAGGCAATGTTCTAGGTACAGGTGACACAGCAGTAAATCAAACAGACAATGATCCCTGCCCTCATGGAGAGTACATTCTACTCAGGGAGGCCCAGCTGTGCAGAAATAAATAAGACACCATTAAGGTGGAGGATGGGGATCTAGAACAGCATTTCCATAGGGCACATGGATGACGTGGGGAGGAGCAGGAGAGGCTCTGCTCAGGAACCCGGTTCTATCCTTGTCTCTTCTCTCCCTTGCAGCTTTGACAGTTCCCTTCCAACTGAATTCCCATTGCCTGCTTCTGCTTATTTCTGACCCTGTCCTGGGCTCTCTGGGCTTTCAAAGGCAGCAATACCTTTCCTTATTTTGGCTCTCCCTTGAGCTCCTTGCTGGCTGCCCCTAGACAATTCAACCCTACCATGTCTGACAGCCACTTCTCTCCAACCTGCTGACCCTGTTGCCGGGAACTTCACAGTCATCCCTGCAAACTTGAAATGTTCGGATGCCCCTTGGCTCTGCTGTTTCTGTCCCGCCGGTTATCCAGTTGTATAGAGTCTGTTCCTCACATCTGTCTCTTCTTCTCTGACCAGTTCTGGCAGGGTCTTCTTAATTGCTCCTCTTGGCTTCATTCTCTCCTTTCCAACCCATCTCATTAGTTGGCCAGATTAATATTCCTGAAATGCATCCCTGATGTCACATCCTCTGACTCATCATTGTCTTCAGGACAAAGTTCAACCTATTCTCTTGGCATCTCGGAACTTCCTTGATCTGGTTCCAATCTGCCTCTCCAGCTGCCCTTCCACATTCTCTACATTGTTGATGGCTGCATGCCAAACATCCAGAATGAGCCTCCAGTAAGTTCTGGGCTCCCCACCTCCATGCCTTTGGACTGCTTCCCCTGTATGCTTTTCTCCCATTCTCCTCAGTCCTTGATTCATCTTTCTAGAAGCTTTGCCTGATGCACTCAGCCAGATATGGCCCATCTTGCCTTCTTCTGGACCCCCTGGACTCCATTTGAATCTCTCTGCCACCTCACCACTAGCTGACTGTACTGCATGGCATTCTGTACCCTCCCCTCCCCAAGCCACCACAGGTAAAGACATAATGTAAGTGAAAATAGAATCTCACTCTTCTCAACCAGCCTCAAGACAATTTCCCTAGTGTCTGCTTCCAAAAGATTACCACCTCTAAGCTCTGCTTACATAGAAAGTCTGGCATTGACCCAGTTTCTTCTAGACTGGCAAGTCTTTGAGGAAAGGACTGAGGTTCAACCATCATTCAGTCCTCCATAGCATGTGATCTGGGGCTTGCAAATATGGTCCATTAGGGAGTTCTTGGCTGAATGAATGAACGGATAAACGAATGAATGCCACAACACACAGCCTCCTTTGAGACATTCCTTTTCCCTTTTTTTTTTCTTCATAGAGGCGGAACATACTTTTGTTTGCCTCTAACGGGCTGCTTTAGCACAGGGTTGTAGATTTTAGTAGTAAGCCGTCAATTCCTGTCTCAGTCCTTGTATGAGAAACAGCAGAGAATCTGCAGCTTTAGGTGGGTGGCAAATGTTCCTTACAGTGGGGCCCACTGTCTGGAACCCAAATGCAAGGGTTTCTCTTGCTGCCCTCAGAGGCTGTCCTGGGCCCTGTCCTTCTGAGTGTACACTGAAAGTATTCTGTGGCCTTTGCCTTCCTTTCTCCATCTGTGCATGGAAAAAGCTTCTATGATCTCTTCTGGGTTTAACTTGGCCTTGAAAATAAACATGGAAAAAGTACCTGGGATGAAGATTGGTCTTCTTGGTGCTGGCCTCTCCAGACTCCCTTTTCCTCTCCCACCTTACTTCTGGACTCCAGCCAGATGGTCACTTGCCTCATCCAGCCTTTTCCCAGGGTGTCTTCTGCTGGGGACATTCTCCCTGACCCTCCTCTCCTCACCCCATAGCTCTTTTCCTCGCCCGCTCCTCTCCAGCCTTTAGATTTCAGCTGAGATGCCATTGCTTTCAGGACCCCCTCCTGATCTCCCTGGCACCTCCTCATCTCATTAGGCTCACCTCCCTATGCCTACCCTGTGCCTTGCATTTGCCCTATTCCAGTGTTCATCTCACTGGATTGCCATTGCTTGTCAGTCCTCCTTCATGGTCTGTCTACTCCATGAAGAAAGGGGCAGGTGTGTTCTTTGCCCACCACTGCTTCCCCAGCACCTGCACAGTGTTGGACACATGGGGGTCACTCAACAAACACATGGTGAATGAATGGATGGAGCCATGGCTGGCTGGATGGTTGTGTGAATGGATGGGGGAAACAGGTGGTAGGTGGTTTGAGCCTGTTAACTACTGCCATAGAATTGTGCATGACAACCATATCACCTCAGTGACATCAGTAACAGGTATTTATTGCTCACATGTCTGGAGTTATCTGGAGGTCAGCTAGGCAGCTCTGTTGAACTTGGCTGGGCTTACTCACATGTCTGAGGTTGGCTGATTGGCTAAGGTTACTAGGGCAATGCAGCGCCACTGCTTCTTCCCTTACCCTCCTGCAGGCCAGCCCAGGCATGTGCTGCTGGTGATGGCAGGGGTGCAAGAGCAAACAGAGACACTCAGGGCATCTCAGGGCCCAACTGGAGCTGGAGTAGCACATTCTACTGGGCAAAGCAAGTTATACAGCAGCTCTGTTTCAAGGAGTGGGGAACTAGATTTTGCCCCTTTAGTGAGAAAGGAATTGTAGTCACATGGCAACAATTGTGGGAACAAGGAGAGATTGAAGAAGTGGGGCTATTAATGCAATCAACCTGCCTCATGGGGCATTGAAAGTCCTGGGTCATAGCTTAGGATTAGGAAACTCAGGTGCAGTTAATGAACTCGGCCAGCTCCCAACTAAGTGGGACCTAGGGGAAGACACATGTGCCAGATGGGCTCTCTAGCTTCAGGTTTCTTTTTTCTTTTTTTTTTTGAGACGGAGTCTCACTCTGTCGCCTGGGCTGGAGTGCAGTGGCACGATCTCGGCTCGCTGCAACTTCCGCCTCCCAGGTTCAAGCGATTCTCCTGCCTCAGCCTCCCGAGTAGCTGGGATTATAGGTGCCTGCCACCATGCCCAGCTAATTTTTTGTATTTTTAGTAGAGACAGGGTTTCACTATGTTGGCCGGGCTGGTCTCAAACTCCTGACCTTGTGATCTGCCTGCCTCGGCCTCCCAAAGTGCTGGGATTACAGGCGTGAGCCACCGCACCCAACCTTCAGTTTCATTCCCTAGAAATAAGGGAATTATGTTGATGCTGCTCAACTCATAATTTCAGGGAATCCATTCTTTCTTCAGCCCACTCTCAGATTTGGGGGAAGGATTATAAACTGTAAAGTGCTGTGTCATGAGAAGCAGAATTGCTCTTCCAGAAGCACTTGGCCCGTAGAACTGGGGAGGAGCACGGGGTAGTGCAGAAAGGATGGACTGTGAGATGAGGAACCTGTCTGTAGGCCCCACGTCCCAGGCTGCATGTCCCAGGCTTCACGTCCCAGGCTTCTGTTATCTCAGGTTCTTCATTGTAAATTGGAGGCCCCATGGGGTCAAATAAATAATGGGTGTAAATAGGTTTCAAAAAACATCAAGCATTCTGTGGTTGTAAGGTATTATTAGAAACGGGGATACCCTGTTTCAAATAATTGCCAAAGTAGCTATTTGACAAGTCTGGCTTCACCCCATGGCACACTTCTGTCTCCCCAGATGAGATGGTTGGGAGTCAACTGTTCTGAAAAGATGTTTCCAGAGTCCAAGAAAATGACAAGCAAGACTTCCTAGATGTTCTTTTCCTGCATGACACCATGAGGCACTGCTCAAAAAATTGCTGGTGCTTGTAGCACACATTCCTCTGCTTGTTGTCTGCCCGGCACAGAGAAATGCTGGGGTTGGTGGTTTTTCTAGGGCGTTTTCTTCTTCCAGTCCTGCTCGATCAGCCCCTGAAATAAAAGCCGGTGTTTCTGGAGGAGAAGCAGGCATCTCCGCCCTCATCCCCTTTATCCTCCTCCTCCTCCGGCTCCTCCTTCTCCCTCCCTGAAGTCGATGCCCTTGGTGATTAGCATTGTCCTCCCTGAGATGCTAGTGGAGGTTCTCTTGGACACTTAAGCTAAACTGGATCCGTGGGTATTTCTCTCACTGGCTTTGGAGTTAGAAAACCAACAAAACAGCTCCTCCCTGGCTCTGGAGACAATCTCAGGGGTGGGAGGTGAGGCTTAATGCCTTTCATTCCCAAACTTTGCAGAGGGGCTTCTGAAAGATGGGAGGGAGAGCCCAGAGTGTGGCCCACCATCTGGGGGTCTGGGCCCCATCACAGCCCTGGTGGACCTTGGCCTGCCCATGTCATCTGTTTTAGTGGCTCTGGCACAGGCTGCATTCCTTTCTCCTGGAGGCTTCACCTCTCTCCAGAGGCCACCACTCTGGACAGCTGTGTGGAAACACCTGGGCCAGAATGCATCCAATTCCCGCAGAGCAAAAGGAAGCGCTTGGATGCTTCTTGCTGCGAGCACATTGTTATTTTTCTTTCCTCTCTCATGAATCATTCTGCCTGGAATCTTCCCTGGAAGGGCTCATCTGGCTAATGATTTTGTGCCCAGAATCAGGGATTTTGACGCACTGATGAGCGACAAACAGAGGTGGCTGAGATTTAGGGGCAGAGGAGCCTTCAGTCTGGGCTCACCTAGTCCGGGGCTCAGGTTGTGGCTACAGCACCTGATAGCCAAGTTCATTAACTCAACCTCCGTTTCCCCGTCCTAGGCTCCTGTAGGTTTGTGGTCAGTATTAAATGAGATCAGGTGTGTGAAACTGCCTGGCACAGATGAGTTTTGAATCTGACTGGAGTATGATCAACCCTTGTGCCTACTGACCCCTTACCCCACTTCTCTGGTGGCTGCCACGACCCCATATTCTTGTCCTCTACAGTAGAAGAAATCAAGGTGGGGGCCCAGCAGGCTCTGACTTCCAGAAAGCATTCCTCTTGTTTTGTGTTTACTTCTGCAAAAGTAAGAAGTAAAACTGGGGGTGTGTCCTTGGGTAAGTTATTTAATCTCCCTGAACTTCAGCCTCCTTATCTCAACAACGTGAATGATATTGGGTGTTGTAGGGAAAGTTTTAGAAGTAACAGATGTAGAGTCAGGTATAGATTCAGTACTTGGTAAGTGCTAGCTAGATTAATTTCACATCCTACATGTCTCTGGTCTTCCCAAACTGTGGGTGTGTGTGGAGGGGGTCCATTTCTGCCACTCATAGCCCACATTGCATCACAGCAGGCTGCCACCGCTGCATGTCAGGCCTCCAGACGCATCTCATGTGTGCCATGAACAATTCTGCTCATGCTGTGGTTGATCTCTGCTTCCTGCCAAGCACCCAAGAGGGACGCATCGTCCTCGCGCCCCACAGGGTGTGCCTTGTGGGGTTCCCACTCCTCTTCCAGCACCTGGTCCTGGTGCTCTCTGGCTGCGTACCTTCAGATGCCCCTGTGTTCCCCCCTGGAGTCTGTGTTGCTCCAGAACCATCCCTGTGCTAAGCCAAGGTGTGGAAGAAGCCCTTCCCTTAACTCTGCCAAGTTTTGTCATAAAAATCTCATGATTTCCCATGAGACATCTGAATTGGGCCTTGAAGTATGAGTAGGAGTTCACCAGGTGAGGGGTAAATGTAAACTTATATTTCACTTAGAGACCACTTCTTCTCACAGATTGATTTCCTTTTCATTAATTTTTGAAATCAGTTATGGAAATTGATGCTGGGGTTGCCTGTCTGCACCTCTGGTCTTGCTTGGGGCTATAAAGTCCCTGCTATTATAACAGCAGCTTCACATCATTGCCACTCTCATCACCGATTACAGGTGGAGCGGGACTCTAAACTGGACACTCTAAGTGAAATGCTGTGTGTGAACTCCACTACAAGAACCTCTGCATTTGAGATGTGCCATGTGGCACTGTATGCATGGGGCTCTTGTACAAGTTAGCAAACCAGGATTTGTCAGTCAACACGTGGAATGCCTGCTTGATGGAAGGAGCTCAATCAATAAGTCTTAGTTCAGTCTCCCTGTCCCTACCTGTAGTATGGCAGTAGCTTTCTACCTGGTCTCTTCTACTGACTCACCTGCCTCTATGTTGCCGCCAGGTTTTCTATAACATTGACTGTGGGGTAAGGTCTAAGCCTCTGAACATGGCTTTCAAGGCTACGTGGCTACAAGGAGGCCTTTCTGCCTGAGTGTCTTCCATGCCCTGCTAAACTTCTTAACTTTTAGCCTTGTTGAACCCTTCACCAGTCCCTGAACAGGCCACGTACTTCCAGACCTCAGGGCCTTTGCCTACTCACCATATTCCTCATGCCTTCTCTTCTCTCCTGTCACCTGGTGAATTCCTATCCAACCTTTGAGGCCAGGCATGCATGCCCAGTGAAACCTCCCTGGCCCTTTTGGTTTCTACCATCTCCCCTACTTCCTGGGTTCCTTTCCTTCTTGATGTTCTTCTTTTGTGTGTACCCCTGTTTTAGCTCATTGTAATGTTGCGATTTTTTGTATTTGTTAGTGTCTGCCGAAATCCTCAAGGGAAGCTCCTGAGTTTCTCCCAGGGTTGTACATCTTTTCCTAGCACAGAGCCTGGCAGATGCTAATAAATGTTGTATGAATCTGTAAATGATGACTGAATATGGAAATAGGGAGTTCAATATGAACTAGGTTAGCCATGTCTTATGAGGAAGGGGGATTGAGTATTTGAGTCAAACATAAAAACTTATATAAAACAGAGAGAAAGGAAGGCCAGGTGCAGTGGCTCATGCCTGTAATCCCAGCACTTTGGGAGGCTGAGGTGAGTGGATCACCTGAGGTCAGGAGTTCGAGAACAGCCTGGCCAACATGGCGAAACTCCGTCTCTACCAAAACTACAGAAATTAGCTGAGTGTGGTGGCATGCGCCTGTAATCCCAGCTACCTGGGAGGCTGAGGCAGGAGAGCCGCTTGAACCTGGGAGGTGGAGGTTGCAGTGAGCCAAGATCATGCCACTGCACTCCAGCCTGGATGACAGAGTGAGACCCTGTCTGAAAATAAATAAATAATAATAATAATAATAAAACAGAGAGAAAGGAAAGTATCCCTGAGATTTTACTTGCTAGAGTAGAAGATAAAGATCCTTATATTAACTTAGAGAAAAGAGAGAGAAAGATTATATGGGCATGAATAACAATGGATTTTCAGATTTAAACATTTATAATGCACATGTAACCTTCATTGAATACTCAGGCACCATGCCAAGCACTTTACATGCATAATCTCATTTAATGCTCTTAGCAAAACCGTGGGGTAGTTACTCAATTTCCCCAAATGTGAGTTCACCATAATTGAGATAAATAGGAGTTAGATAGGTGTATTAGTCCATTTTCACACTGCTGAAAAGACATACCTGAGACTGGGAAGAAAAAGAGGTTTAATTGAACTTACAGTTCCACATGGCTGGGGAGGCCTCAGAATCATGGCAGGAGGCAAAACGCACTTCTTATATGTTGGCGGCAAGAGAAAATGAGGAAGAAGCAAAAAGCGGAAAGCCCTGATAAACCCGTCAGATCTCATGAGACTCACCTACCATCATCAGAACAGCATGGGAAGGATAGGCCTCCATGATTCAACTACCTCCTCCTGGGTCCCTCCCACAACATGTGGGAATTCTGGGAGATACAGTCTAAGTTGAGATTTGAGTGGAGACACAGACAAACCATATCAATAGGAGAGGGGCTGAGGTGGAGAGGAGAAAGGCATTCCAGGCAGAGGAATCTGCCTCAGTGCAAAGGCCTTGAGGCAGAAAAGAACTTGGTATGTTGAAGGGGAAGACAGAAGGCCAGGGGACTGAAAGATAGGGCACAAACAGCAAATAGGATAAGATGGAGCCATGGAGAGAGGTGGAGACCACACCACATAGGTCTTACAGGCCACATTAAAGACTTGGTGTGTTATCCTAAAAGCACATTAAAGTTTTGGTCTTTATTCTAAAAGCAACCATGATCCATTGAAGAAGTTTAGACTGGAGGTAGAGAGGGAGGAGAATAGGAACTTGCTAGTGGTAGCATGAATTTGATTTTTGTGTTCTAAAGAAGAATTGATCTGAAAATATTGGAAGAGAGGAAAAGTAATGTGGGGGCTAGTTTAGAAGGAGGCTGTTGTGGTTGTTCAAGTCAGAGACGATGGGGATTTTTAACTAGGATGGTGGCAGTGGAGATGGAGAGGAATTTGTGAATTTAGAAGAAGTGTTGGGCTGGTAGAATGGATAGGACACAGTGATGGGGTGGGATGGACATGGGGGAAGGCAAGGTTGGGGTGCTGGCCAGTGTCTAGCTTGAATAGCGGGAAAATCAAGGTGTTGTCTCCTCAGGGAATACTGGGGCAATGGTGGAGTTTCATGGTGGGAATGGGGGTAACTCATGGAAATAGGGCTCCGTAGAAGCCTGCCATCATGTACCCTTCCTATGGGGGAGAGTGCTGTGGGCTCACACCTTATCATGATCATGGTTTTGACAGTGCATCCCAACCTTTCAAACACAGACAATGAAAGGAATCAGCATCGCTGGCATTTGTGCCGCTCTTGTATTCCTCGTTGATATTTTTATGTATTCTATTATAGAGTATTTTCAGGATCCAAAAGGCTTGGTCCTGGAAACTACAATGCAAAATTCAGTGGCATTTTATCCATTCGTTTCCCTGAAAAGCCAATCTATATCAGCCTCTTTCATTCAGAAGGGAGAATATAAGAGAGTCAAAGCTAAGGGAACAGGCAGTGCAGCGGAAATTAGAATCTGTTAAGTTGTGTTCTTGCCAGAGCAGACTGCACTAGGCAACCCAATTTGGTGCTGGGGAGAAATGTCTGGAGATTGAGGGAAGAGGAATGGGGAAGGCCTGAGGGCTGGAATTCATCTCCCTGTGATCTGGACAGGTAGTGGGCACCTTGGCCCAGAGGTGATTCCTATGGGACTGTTGAGTATGTAACCTGATTTTTGGCAAAACAGGGAACGGAGGTGTGTTAGGCTAAGATATTGAGGCTAAGCATGGTGGCTCATGCCTGTAATCCCAGCAGTTTGGGAGACTGAGGCGGGAGGATCACTTGAGCCCAGGAGTTCACGACCAGCCTGGGCAACATAGTGAGACTGCATCTCTACCAAAAAATGAACAAAATTAGCCGGGTGTGGTGATGCATGCCTGTAGTCCCAGCTACTTGAGAGGCTGAAGTGGGAGGATCACTTCAGCCTGGAAGGTCAAGGCTGCAGTGAGCCGAGATCATGCCACTACACTCCAGGCTGGGTGACAGAGCAAGACTCCATCTCAAAAAAAAAAAAAAAAAGGAAATTGCCCACCAACTTGGTTGACATGCAATAGGTTCTTAGTGCTGGAATGGACCTCAATCCAACTACCTTGCTTTCTACAGAATTTAAGTCCCAGAGCTTGGCTCATAGTGGGACCACAAAGGCAATCCACTGACCAACTGACCTAGAGTAGTGAAGAGACTTGCCCCAAGTCTCACAAAGAATTATTGCCTGAGCAGGGAACAGAAAGAAGCCACTACATTATGCTGCCAAGTGACAAGCTAATAAACACGAGGTGTTTTTCCTCTTTGGTAATAGGACCCAAGACATGAAATATGAGCTTGGCAGAGAGTTTCACATTGCATTAAAAGGACAAATAGATTTATATAGGGGTAGTAAGTACTCACTCTGAGCCCAAGTGTGAATGATTGGATTCCAGCCTAACTATTGAAATTTGCTACGACATTGGGAGATGTGTCTACAAAGGGAGCTATAAGCTTTTTCATCTTTGGTTGATCTTGTGTGAATATTACAGGTAGTGAATGTGTGAGCAAGATATTTTGCTCATTCTCAGGCAGCAGAGTCTTATAAAGTAATACTAATCATACCAAGGAAAAGAATCTTGCCCATTTGCGTAACTTTTTACTGCTTACAGAACTCTTTCATGTGTATGTATTAATATTACCTAATTTGAATTTACCGCAATTCTTAGGTAGGTTCCATTAATCCCAGTTTACAGATGAGGAAACAGATGAGGTTAATGCCTGAGGCAGGGCTGGAACTAACCCAGAACTCGTTTTTTCAAGTTGGAATTTCAGTATGAAAGAGCCTTACTGGATCCAGGGTATGTGCATATTCCAACATTATCTGCTTTCAGGTTTGCAATCCATTATTAAGCCATTAGGCAACGATAATGATTTTGTATTTTTTTCTGAGGCTTTTCCTAAAAGTTTGCTGGACTCAGCATTTGAGAACGTACTTTGCTGGAGCCCTTTTCTTATGTCTTGCCAGCCTCCATCTATCCTCAGAAGCAGAGAGGGTCTCCTGAAGAGTTTATGTGGAAACTTGACCAACTGACAACAGGAATTGATAGTGATGACCAAAAGGGGTTGCTTGATGTGCACCATAAAAATGAAACTCATTCAAACAACCAGACCCTGCTCGCTGACCTCCTGGAAAATCTAATCTCGGTCTCTGTTGTGGAATGGATTGAGATTTGCTTTGAAAATCTTTGCAGAGTCTCACAAGGTTAAAAACAAAAGAACACATGCGCGTGCGCGCGTGCACACACACACACACACACACACACACACACACACACCTGAAGTCAGATCCTTCTTGTTTCTTTCTCTCTTTTCCAAAAATCAATTGGCAAGAATTTGCAAAGTTGCCAGAATGAGGTCATGGGTAATAACTCATGTGGTTTTCAGAAACATAAGTCACTCAGCCTGATGTAGTGGCTTTCCATCCCGTGGCAAGTCTTAGTAAGCAGTAGCTGCAATGTGCGTAAAATATTTGGATGGCATGGTGGCCTTGGATTTTCTTCCATGTGGCATTCTCATCAGAAGGTCAAGGGAATTCATCCTGCATCCTATTAATGTCAGGTGAATGCACACATGGCCAGAGGCACCCTCTCAATGAAGATTTAGCGGCTCTTAGCGGCTCTGTCCCTGACTGGTCATTTCAGTGTGAGTTAATGGGGTCAAAGTGGAGACAGCTGTGGCAGAGTGGGGGCTGGCCTGCTCTGGGTTTGAATCCAGCAGGGCCAGCAGTAGCTAAAGTGAGATTTGCTGGGAAGGTTTCCAGAGTCATAAGCTGGAGATGATATGGTTATTGTTTAGTATTAACATGAAAAAATGAATCTGGATATATTTTGTCAGATCTTGTGTTCTTCATATTGTTTTACACTGGGTCTTTAATCACATTTTTGCAACCTTCCTATCCCTGCCTAACCCCTGGGGAGAAATGAGGTTGCCACAACTAGAGGACATCTCACTGTAGTATGATCCAATAGTCACTTTCCCAGGGCCAATAGATATTGAGTGTTTTTAAAAATTTACTGGCTCTCCCCTTATTAGAGGAGTAATGCCTATATGTAGAGTATTTGGAAAATATAGAAAAACACAGTGATTACTTAGTAGAGGAGTTGGCAACCTGTGGCCCACAGGCCAACCTAGCCCATTACCTGTTTTTGTAAATAAAGTTTTATTGGAACAGTTGTGTACATTCATCTCTGTATATGTATTCTATGACTACTCTTGTTGGATAATGATAGAGTTGAGTAGTTGTAATAGAGATGGTATGGCCTGCAAATGCTAAAATATTTACTATCTGGCCCCTTATGGAAAAAGTCTGCTAAGCCTTGGCTTAGCCCATAGGTGTTTAGTGGATATTTACTGATGAAATTAATTTATCTGTAATCCTACCACCTAAAAATAACCATGATTAACATTTTGGTGTATATTCTTCTATCTCTTCTCTGTGTGTAGGTAGCTATAATTACATTTTAGGAGGACTAAACCCTACATCCTATTTTTGTAACTTACTTTTGTCATTTAACAATATATTATGGGCATTTTCCAAGGCTATTTGTAAGCAACATGAATCTTACACCACACAGGAGTTTATTGCGTGGATATGCCAGAATTATTTAACCAATCCTCTGCTGCTCCATAGTTATGCTGTATCCAAGTTTTCATTTCTATAGACAGTGCTGTGATGTCTCCCTGCACATTGTGTGTGTGTGTGTGTGTGTGTGTGTCTATGTGTCTATGCCTCTGAGCCTAGAAGGAGAATTATTCCATTTCACGCTGCTAATTATTTTTTCGCTTATGCATGCCATACCATTGCACTACATTGGGATTTCCTTGAGGGCAAGTATGCTGTTGCATATGTATTTCTATCAGCTCCTCCTGCCCTCTAACACAGACATAGTAGGTGATCATTAAATGCTTGGGGTGGTGGTGTATGATAGAATGGCCCTCTCCTTCTCTCTGCTGGTCTAGATCATGCAAGTCTTGCTTCATGAGGCCTCAGCTGACTCCTCTACAACACATTGTCCTTCCTTCTTCTGGTCATCTTATATTCAATACCACTCCCCTTTTAGACTATACTGTATATTCTTCAGAGCTTTAGACTGTACTCTGTAATTCTTCAGAGCTTTCAGAGTGGCACAGTGTACATTATATTAGTTTCCAATGGCTGCTGTAGCAAATTGCCACACACTTGCTGACTTAAAACAACACACATTTATTTTCTCACAGTTTGGGAAGTGAGGAGTCTGCAATCAGCTTCACCAATCCAAAATCAAGGTGTGGCCAGAGCCACACTCCCTCCAGCAGCTCTAGGGGAGAACCTGTCCCTTGTCTCTTCCAGTTTCTGGTGGCTACCAGCATTCCTTGGCTTGTGGTTGCATCACTGCAATCTCTGCTTCCATGGTCACACTGCTTCCTCCTCTTCTGTGACAAATCTCCTTTTTTTTTCCCCCCCTCTTTCCTGTAAGGACACTTGTAATTGCATTAGGGTCCACCCAGATGATCCAGGATAATCTCCTCAAGATCCTCAATTCTAATCACATCTGCAACGTCCTTTTTTGCCATTGAAGGTAACATTCACAGGTTCCAGGGATTAGGAGCTGGATGACTTTTGGGGGTCATTATTCAGCTTACCACATACATTTCATTTGTTCATTTAAAAAGATTTGTGAGGAACCAACTTGGTGGCAGGCACTGATGTTGTGCTAGCTGCCTTTTGTAACAACAGGGCAGAAAGGATTTGCATATGAAGAACTATGGACAAAAGGGTTGAGCACTGGCCAAGCAGCTGGGAGAAACAGGTGCTGGTACAGCTTTGGGGTGTGGCTCTCTGTTCCTCAGTTTCTCCTCTTGTGAATTAAGAGGTTGGGCCAATCACTGTTTCTTGAAGTTGAGGCTGTACTGATGGTACAGGTCGAGTATTCCTTATCTGAAATGCTTGGGACCAGAAGTGTTTCAAATTTTGGAGTTTTTGCATTTTGTAATATTTGCCTATTCATAATAAGACATCTTGGAGATGGGGCCCAAGTCTAAACAGGAAATTCACTTGATTCATATACACCTTTTACACATAGCCTGAAGGTAATTTCATACAATCTTTTAAATAACCTGTGTGTTGTGTATCTAACTTTTGACTGTGACCTGTCCTATGAGGTCAAGTGTGGAATTTTCCACTTGTGGCATTATGTGAGTGCTCAAAAAGTTTGGATTTTGGATTTCAGATTTTCATATCAGGGATGCTCCATCTGTATATATACAGGATGATTTTAGGTGGTCCACAGAGACAGAACTAAATAACATTAACTCACGACAACAGATAGTTGTTTTCTTTTTTTTTTTTTTTTTGAGATGGAGTCTTGCTCTGTCGCCCAGGCTGGAGTGCAGTGGCACATCTCGGCTCACTGCAAGCTCTGCCTCCCGGGTTCACGCCATTCTCCTGCCTCAGCCTCCCATGTAGCTAGAACTACAGGCACCCGCCACCACGCCCAGCTAATTTTTTGTATTTTTTTAGTAGAGACAGGGTTTCACCGTGTTAACCAGGATAGTCTCGATCTCCTGGCCTTGTGATCTGCCCGCCTCAGCCTCCCAAAGTGCTAGGATTATAGGCATGAGCCACCGCGCCCGGCCAGATAGTTATTTTCTTTTTAGTCCTCTTTCAACCCTTCCTGCCTTCAACCTTTTTGATTACCTCAATGAGAAAGTTGCTCTTAGGTGCTAGCATGTCTTCAACACTTGCTTGAATACTTGCTAAACTCCTTTTATATTAAAAAATCAGGTCCCAGACTGCAGAATCTAAGTAGAATTTAATAACATTATTTTGCTTTCATTGTGTTTATTTTTATAGTTACATTTCATTAGTGGCACATTTTTTTGGGGGGGGGGGTTCCATTTATGGTGGTACCATAAAGCAGCCCAGGTAAAAAGTAAGATGATTTAAAGAAATATATTAGACAAATATACAGCCGGTAGTTTTTAGAAGGAGCACCTTGTAAAGATGGCTGTGAGGTTTGGGAAAGATTTAGATGTTTCCAGCAGGCCCCCAGTTCTCTGACTTCTATTTTAGCTCTGGGAGGAAAGTATGATTAAAAACATAAAGAGAAACATCATCAGTCAGAGGACTCAGCTGGAAATTCAGCATTAATGAATTCTGATCTCTTCTCATTTAAATGGATCTGATCCTTCAGGGACCATTGGGCAGCAAAACCGTGAATATTAATCTTGTGTTGAAATTGATCACACCCATCCAGCTTTAACTCAGAGCCTCTGGTAGGAGGAAGCGTGGTCTCACTCTGGCTGTTCTTTGCATTTCACTGAACATCTGGAAGGTGTGGAGGCAACTTCTGTCTGACTTCTTCACGGGAAGGAATGGCTATTATTTGGACACAGCACAGATGCTATGGGGAAACCCTCTCTCCCTCCCGTTCTGCTTTCTGCTGCCTGCTTCCGATTCAGGGGGACTGGTTTAACAATCTGGGTAGGGGTGGTCAGGGGTCTGCAGAGCTGGATTTCTGCTTTCAGACCACTGTGGGAAGTGGGACTCCTTTCTTTAATTTCTTCAGCCATGCATGTATATACAATGCTAATTCCCTAGTGTGCTGGGGACCTCATCATTTCCTCTTACATAGAAGAAAATTTTCCTGGTTGACAGCATCATCATTATTAAATAACTCCTATTTTTTTCAAAATACTAGCCAATATACTGTGCTTCCTTTTTGGAGGAGCTGGTGGTGGTGAGAATCAGTGTGGGAAATGCCAATCATTTCACCCAGCACTGCCTTCCCAGCATATGTGTTCCCCCATCCCCTAGAAAGCTGCAAGCAGATAGAATTTGCTTCAGGGAAGCCTTTGGAGTTGATATGCTTTGATTCTCTGCGTTAAGCCTGGCCTTTACTACCCTGAATAATCGTGAGGTGGCGAAAGACAGAGCATAAAAACCTGGCTCGCTTGGTATAGTACATATGGCAGGCTCTCATCTCTCTGGCAACATGGTACAAGATTTGGGGCCAAAAGATTTCTTAATATTTACATGAAATTAGGCATGTCGCTTTACCTCTCTGTGGCTCAGTCTGCTCCTCTGCAAAACGGGATAATAGTAGTAACTCCCTCCTAAGGCTGTAGCATAGCTTCAAGGAGACAATTCGGGGAAGCACACAGCTCCAAAATGTCTGCTCTTACTTCCTCCATCCTGCAGATGGGAAAACCAAGGCCCAGACAGGATAACTGACTTGCTGAAGGTCACACAGCTAGCCAGTGTCAAGGTCAGGCTCTGAACTCAGCCAAGTCTGATCCCAGATGCAGCTCTTGGAACTGCAGCACCCAAAAGGCCTATTAATCAGGGCCAGCCTCCCCAGGAACCGTGGGGATCAGGGATAGACCCAGGAAGCGCCTGGCAGAGTCTCTGGTGGACTCTGGCATCAGGCAGGCCCAGGTTCCAATCCTGTGATTCAGGCAGCCCCTTTCCCTTCTTTGGGCCCCAATTTCCTCATCTGTAAAAGGGTGTGACACCCACTGCCTCCTCTAACGTGGTATTATTTAATAATTGAGGATGGCCGTTGACGGGCCTGGCTCGATAAAAGTTAATAAAGGATGGCCTGATGTCACTGCTAGGGGTCGTTGGCCGAATACAGGAAGGGGAGAGGGAGAGAATACAGGGTGCCAGGAGCTTCCTCACGTCTGTGAAAAGGGAATTCGAAGAGACGACTTAGGAGCCCGCTCTCAGCCACCCCAGCGGCTGTACGTGGCACGGGGTCGGGCGCTCGGGGTCCCGGCAACGGTTGCCGCGGCAACGGCTCCTGGTGGCTGACCCCAGCCCTGCATCTGCTGCCCCCAACCCCGGCGCTGGGCGCACGGATCCCGGGGGCCCTCGGGGTCTTCCCGAAAGCCGACTCTTGGTGTACAGGGGACTAGGAGAAGGGCGGCAATGGGGAGCCCGTGCCCGGGCCGCTCACGAATCCTTTGTGCAGGGCCTAGAGAAGGAGCGAAACGCGGGCCAGGCCTGCGGAGAGGGCGGGCGGGGAAGGGGAACCCGCACAGAGAGGCTGGAAGAAGGTGGCTGGTGACACAGCCCTCCTTAGGGAACTGTGGACGCGGGGCGCGAGATGGCGCTTGGGAAACACTTAGCTCGGTGCCCAGCGTGCCTGGTGCTCACGGTCCATGACTACAGCAGCCGTCATGGCTCATTTCTTGCGTCCCTTCAGTGCCCCAGGCACCACGCGCATACCACCCCTCACCCTTTTAACAACCCCAGAGGGGAAGGTATTATTCCCTATTTTACAGATGAGAAAACAGAGACCGGGCTGAAGCCACTTCCCCAAAGTGGAGAAAACCAGATTTGGAGCCTAGGCTGGCTGTCCTCAGAGCTTGTGAGCACATGCCCTTCTGCTGCGCCATGCCACCTCTGTATAGATGCTGTTCGCCGAGGGTCCACCAGGTGCCTGGCACATCATCTGCATTATATCTAGTCTGATCCTGGCAACAACCCTGCAAGATAAGAACAGTTACTTGCGTTTTACAAATCCGAAGACAGCTCAGAGAAGATACTGAGTTGACTGCCCGAGGCTTCACAATGTGGATCCGGCAGAGACAATAATCAGCCCTGTGAGAGTGGCTCCAGAGTCCAGGCTCTGCTGGGTCTATCTGCTGGGCCACATCATCTCCGCTAGGGCTGGAGTTGGAGGGCAAGGGACCCCACCAGGATGCTGGGTTTTGGGCTGAGAGCAAGGAGAGTGAGTCTCCATCATCATGTTTTCTTGAGGGAGGGGTTCGACGACACCATTACACTGCTCTTGTTGGAGAGGTCGTGCACAAATTGGGAGTAATAAAACATAGTGCCATCCCTACCTTTCAGGACCATATTTTCCATTTAAGGAGATGAGAAATGGCCACAGAAATAAGTTATAATACATGGTAATTATAGCTAAACTTTATGAAGCCTCTGATGCATGCTGTCCAATAGAAGTTTCTGCAATGATGGAAATCTTCTGCACTGTCCAGGATGGTAGCCACAAGCCACATGTGTCTTTAGCACTTGAAATGTGGCAAATGCAATAGAGGAATGAGTTTTTTATTTTAATTAAATGCAAATATCTACATGTGGCTAGTGTGTTGGACAATACAGTGCTAATATATGGAAAGCACTATGCCAGGAACTTCCTTTGCATTAACACAT
Organism: Colobus angolensis palliatus; assembly: GCF_000951035.1. Lineage (NCBI taxonomy): Eukaryota > Metazoa > Chordata > Mammalia > Primates > Cercopithecidae > Colobus > Colobus angolensis. Next base: position 46,091 of record NW_012116710.1, on the reverse strand, counting down.
ATCATTCTTACAACAATATGAGGTAGAGATTATTATCATTCCCATTTGACAGAGGAAACTGAGTCTCAGGTTGCCCACCTGAGCATGTGGCAGGGCCAGGGTTTGAACCGGACAGATGAACCCAGAGCCTGCTACATTGTGCTATGAAGCTGAGATTTCTCTACTCAGAGGAGGGCCTGAGGTCAGGGTCAGGATGTACTGGGATGCATATAATGACAGCCAAGCTGGTGCTCTGTGTGGATGGTACAGAGATGACCATGGCGGGTGGAGACAGGAGGTGGAACAGGACATGATCCGTGAAAGAAGAGGACTTTCTTTCTTCTCTGGCAGGACTGCCAGAGAAAGTACCCTGACCTGGGCATTGGGTGATGTTAGTTCCTGTCTGCCCTTTACTCTCGGTTTCAGCCCTGGCTTTGCCACTTTCTTAGTGGTCCTGGACAAGTCATTTCTCCTCCCTGAGTCTCAGTTGCTTCATCCATAGAATACGAGTGGCAATACTACCAGCCTCATAGGATGTCATGACAATCAGATGTGATTGTGCGTAGATGTGATGAGACATTGTTGACTGTAACATACCACGTGGTTTATCTTTATCAGCTCCTAAAAATTTACACTGGGAAGGTACCAGCTGCCCCTGTGGAGGAGAGGGGGCAAGTACTCCCTTGATCTTGGTTTTCAGGATGTATACAGACTGTGAGTGGTGCCTCTCCTTCCCAGGAGGTGCCAGAACAGTTACTGCATTTTCAGGACAGGGTCCAACGATTAGAATTGGGGGCGGTCTGGGAAGCTACATTTAAAATTGCTCTTTGTGGTCATACTCTGGCCCCTCTTACTAACCCAGGAAAGCCATCTGCAGGCAAGGGGCAGAGGCCTCCAAGGTCAAGTTTTGGCATTCCTAACAGGTCAGACCTGTTAACCAGAGCTGCAGGATTTGCACTGGTTTTATCTGCTTTTTCTCCCTTTTTTATGATGAAAAATTTCAAACATTCCAAAAGTAGAGAGAATAGTATAATAAGCCCTTCCTGCTATCTAGCACTAAACTAAACTTTAATGATTAACTCAAGGCCAGTCTTATTTTACTTAAAACCCTACCACTCTCCATCTCCAAACCTAAGGCTATTTTGGAGCAAATCCTAGCATGTCTGCTTCTAAATAGTTCCTACTCTGTCCTAAAGTTTTCGTCACAGTATAAACTGTTAAAATTTCAGGGGAGGGCAGTTTAGCAATCTTGATATCTTTATGTGATTTTACTTTAAGAACTTATTATATAGATGATATTCCTGCACATGTGCAGAATGAAACCTGTGTATGATTATTCATTCCAGCATTGTTGATGATAGTAAAAGATTATAAACAACCTAAATGTTCAGCAAAAGAGACTGGCTAAAGAAAAATTTACAGTGGAATTCTAGTGTGCTGTAAAAGGAATGAGGAAGTTCTTTACATTAATGATATGTACTGATCTCCATGATGTATTATTATTATTATTTTAGATAGACCCTTGCTCTGTTGCCCAGACTGGAGTGCAGTGGCACAATCTCAGCTCACTGCAACTTCCACCTCCCAGATTCAAGTGATTCTCCTGCTTTAGCCTGACAATTAGCTGGGATTACAGGTAATTGTAATCCCATCATGCGCCATCATGCCCAGATAAGATTTTGTATTTTTAGTAGAGACAGGGTTTCGCTGTGTTGGCCAGGCTGGTCTCAAACTCCTGACCTCAAGTGATCCGCCTGCTTCGGCCTCTCAAAGTGTTGGGATTACGGGTGTAAGCCACTGCGTCCAGCCTCCAGGATGTATTATTAAGAGAAAAAGATAAGGTACAGAACACTGTGAATGGTATGCTCTAACATGTATAAAAACAGAGGAAAAATATATTTAACACTCTATATATGTAAATTCTATATATATTCTGTCTTATATATAGATATATATCATATAATATAAGTTATATATAATGTATATAATATGTTTTATATATATGCCATTATTTCTGGAATGATGTGCACGATCATGGTAGTTCAGTTGTTTTGTGAGAGGGGAACTAGGTGGCTAATAGAGGTGGGAGTGAAACTTTATATACCCTTTCTACCTTTTCAGTTTTGTACATAATATTTAAAATCCCTGTATTTCCTCTTTAAAAACATAATTCCTTTTTTCTGTAAGTCAAAAACTGCTACAAAAATAAAGTCTATTAATTTCAAAAAGGATATTTACCCAAATGAATTGAAAACATGTCCACATAAAAACTTGCATACAGATGTTCATAACAGCTTTATTCATGATTAGCAACCAACATGTCTTTCAATAGGTGAATGAATAAACAATCTGTCAACATTATTCCATAGCACAGAATATTATTTGGTGATAAAAAGGAGCTATAAAGCCACAAAAAGACACGGAAGAACCCTACATGCATATTGCTAGGTGAAAGAAGTCACTCTAAAAAGTCAACATACTTTATGATTCCAGCTGTATAACACGCTGGGAAAGGCAAAACTATAGACAGTAAAAAGATTAGGGGTTGCCAAGGGTTGGCGTAAGCGAGAAGGGAGGATAAAGGGAGGTATAGGTGGAGCACGAGGATTTTTAGGGTGGCAAAACTATTCTGTGTGATACTGTAATGGTGGACACATGACATTAGACATTTGTCAAAACCCAGAAATGTACAACAGAAACGGTGAGCCATAAGGTAAGTGACAGACTTTGGTGTATCAGTATTGGCGCTTCAATTGTAATAAATGCACTATGGAATGCAAGATGTTAATAATCGGAGAAACTGTGCAGGGGAGAGGGAATATATGGGAACTCTCTGTACTTTCTGGTCAATTTTTTGGTAAACCTAAAACGGCTCTAACAATAGCCCGTTAATTAAAAAAGAAAAAGACTTTGATCTGAAGAATCTCCCTACTATTGCTGGTGAGGTTGTGATTGTGAGGAACAGTGGGGAGTATGAGGAATCTTGCATGGTGGGTCACATGGGCTGTTTGCCATAGGTGGCAGCCTGGGTGCATGCAAAGTGATCTTTAGTGAGACTGTTGCTTGGAGAGTGAGCAGGAGTGTTATGGGGATGGGTAGGCAGGCTGTGCATTCTTGGCCTTTGAATGTCAGAGGAGTTTGGCTTTGATCCTATAAGCAATGGGGAACCATGGAGAATTTCATCAGGAGGGTGACACGGGGAGATTGGTGCTTTAGGATACCTGGACTGAAGAATTAGTTCTTACGGCCAGGCACAGTGGCTTATGCCTGTAATCTCAGCACTTTGGGAGGCCGAGGTGGGTGGATTACTTGAGGTCGGGAGTTCAAGACCATCCTGGCCAACATGGTGAAACCCCGTTTCTACTAAAAATACAAAAATATTAGCTGGGCATGGTGGTGTGCACCTGTAGTCCCCAGCTACTTGGGAGGCTGAGGTGAGAGGATCACTAGAACTGGGAAGGCAGAGCTTGCAGTGAACTGAGATTGTGCCACTGCACTCCAGCCTGGGTGACAGAGTGAGACTCTGTCTCAAAAAAAAAAAAAGAGAAAATTAGATCTTCCCCTTCTCTGGGCCTCATGCCCCTGTCTATAAAACCAAGAGACTACACCGCACAGTGAGGTCATCTTCAGCTTTCAGGTGTTGAGTTCAAAGCCTGTCCCACTTTCCAACCCCTTTCCCTCCCTGCCACATCCCCCTTTTAATTTTTCTGCCACTCAGCGCTGTGTTATGGCTGGAACTGTCCCCCGATGGGGAAACGTCTGCTGAATGAAGTCTGCCTTGGGAGCAATTCTGTTTTATTTTATTTTATTTTTCTCTTTTTGAAATCTTCAAGGAGAAAACCCAAATCTGTGCCAGCTCGTAGGCTCCTAGCAGCAACTTGGATGGGAATTAGAAAGAACGAGATGGGTAATCAAATGCCCTCAGGGTTCCAGATCAGGGTAGGCTGTGGAGGATGCTCTGCCAGGGCCATTTCCTACTAGAAGGACTTGATTCTGAGCCCTGCAAACTGATGGAGAGTTCCATGCACAGCCCAGCCTGGGAGGCTGCAGCTGGTTGTGTGAACTGGGGGAGGTTGCTCTGCTCTTTCCAAATTGTCCGCTGTCATCACGATGTGATTTATGAGCTTTTCCTCTAAAATATGAGAACGTTGTCTCTTGATAATGCTCTGTAATGAGGAAGGCTGTGGCTGCAGCTTTTCTAATAAATAATATCTCTTTAGATCACCATCTTGTTACAAAAAGAATGCAAGAGTTTGAATACAGAGGGATTAAAATAGTCTTTTGTGTTTGTTTTGTTTTAATATGGAAAACAAGGATAATTCATGAAATGCAGACCAAGAAGTTCCTATAGGGGCCTCGGTCTAGCATTGTGTCAAGGGCATTATTGTAAGCTTCTGAGGGACCTGGGTTTGATTGCTGGCTCTGCTCTGAACCAGCGGTTAGGAGTACAGGCTAGTGACTTCCTGCTGAGCGGCCACTTCCTTGTCTATGGGGAAAAAGTGGGAAAACACTAGTAGCACTCTCTGCGTAGTTATATTTTTATGACTGTGTGTTGATATGACAAGGCTTGGTCTTGTGGGAGTGACAGCACCTCAGTACAGTTCAGTTCAACAGGTAGACCATCTAAGAGCGGACCTGTGTAGTTTGTTAGAGTTCAGAGAACGATGTGTGACCTTGGATGAGTCCCTGATCTTGGTGTACATAAAGCCTTGGTTTCTTCATTATTATAAATCCACGTTGAATGTATGTATGTGTAGGGGGTGAATGGTGTTGTGTGTGGTATGTGTTGTGTGTTTTGTATGTATGTGTGTGGCATATGTTTGTGTGTGTGTGTGTGTGTGTGTGTGAACTGAAGCTTCCATAATCACAACACTTAATGTACTTGGTAAAAAGCATTTGCTAAAGAGAAACAGTAGGCTGGGTGTGGTGGCTCATGCTTGTAATCCCAGCACTTTGGGAGGCTGAGGTGGGCAGATCACCTGAGGTTGGGAGTTCGACACCAGCCTGGTCAACATGGTGAAACCTTGTCTCTACTAAAAATACAAACATTAGTCAGATGTGATGGCACACACCTGTAATCCCAGCTACTTGGGAGGCTGAGGCAGGAGAATCCCTTGAACCTGGGAGATGGAGGTTGCAGTGAGACGAGATGGTGCCACTGCACTCCAGCCTGGGTGTCAGAGCAAGACTCTGTCTCAAAAAAAAGGGAAATAGTAATTTGCTATACAGATATTGATATCCTGATGACCTATTATGTGCTGGGAGAATCTGCCCTCAGAGCTTAAATTTCATTTGAGGAGATAAGGCAGAGATGGCATGCATACATGAAAGAGTGAAAACTAACAAACAGGAAAACCCAAACAGAACAGCACTAGGCAATCTGAGATTTACTGTACGTGCCGTGGGAGTTCAAAAGAGGGTCACCAGACTGGCAGCCCAGGCCTTCCTGGGAGGAGCAGTGCTTTATGTGGGCTCTGAAGCAGTGGTTTTCAACTTTTTGTTTTTTTTTTGCTTACCTACCCTCTACATGAACTTTGGGAAGAAAAATATCTCTTCTGCTTCACACATTTTAAGTTGACATCTAAAATGTCTCATTCTTTAATTTGTGCTAAATAAAATAAAATATTTTATTCTAAGTTTGATTAGTTACAAAGGATATAATTTTGGCCATGTTTTAAATATTCACATTTTAGTGTAACATTATACCTTACCACTCTCTTAAAACTATATCAAAATGTTGTGGGCAGGGATGGGCGGGGGGACTTACCTCTTTAGTCCCAGCTACTTAGAAGGCCAAGGCGGGAGGATTGCTTGAGCCCAAGAGTTGAAGACCAGCCTGGGTAACATAGAGACCCTTGTCTCTACAAAAAAAATTTAAAAATGTATCAAATAGAAACTAACATAGCAATTTTTAATTTTGTCTTTTTATTGAAGCCTCACTTTCATGTAGTAGAATGCACAGATCATAAGTGAGCAGCTCAATTAATTTTTATCAGTGTGCCTACCACCCACACCAAGGTGTGGAACATCTCCAGTATTCAGAAGGCATGCTCGTTCCCTCTCTCCGTCAATACCCGTCAAACGTGACCACTTTTCCGACCTCTATCACCATAAACTAGTTTTGCACAACCTCATCGGTTCTGGCTTCTTTCAATAAACACAAGGTCTGTGAGTTTCAAACATGTTGCTGTGAGGAGCAGTAGCATTCCTTTTTCTTTTTCTTTTTTTTTTTTTTTGAGACGGAGTCTCGCTCTCTCGCCCAGTCTGGAGTGCAGTGGCCGGACCTCAGCTCACTGCAAGCTCTGCCTCCCGGGTTTACGCCATTCTCCTGCCTCAGCCTCCCGAGTAGCTGGGACTACAGGTGCCCGCCACCTCGTCCAGCTAGTTTTTTGTATTTTTTTTAGTAGAGACGGGGTTTCACTGTGTTAGCCAGGATGGTCTCGATCTCCTGACCTCGTGATCCACCCGTCTCGGCCTCCCAAAGTGCTGGGATTACAGGCTTGAGCCAGCGTGCCCAGCCCCTTTTTCATTATTGTATATTATTCCACTCAATGAATAGCTCACATCCAAAAAAATCCATTTGATTCTTACTAGACATTTTGGGTCATTTCTAATATTTGGCCATAAAGATACTGTAAGTATTCTTGTATATATGTTTTTGGTGATCATAAGCACTGATTTCTTTTGTGTATGTATCCATGAGTGAAATTTCCTGGTCATAGGATAAATACCATAATACATTGGTTTCTACAATCATCCATCAAAGTTACCTGAACAAGTCAAATGTTTTATACTGCTCCTTTCTTTACCTTCCTGAACTCCTAATTCCCTTTCACTTGCTTCATAACATTTAATCTTAACATATTTTATGCTTGAAAGTTTTAAGATTATCATCTTCTTTAAAACTCTACTTATGTAAGCTGAAATGGGCATTTTAAATTTTTTCCTTTGAACTCTAAGATTCTTCCTTTTACAATGATTATGTATCATTATGTATCATTACAGTATCACCGTAATGTAATACATAATTTATCAAAATAACATTATTGTTTTACACATTTGATAAATCATTAAACATAAAGCATAACTTTGTATGGGAAATGCTTCTCATAATGAGATGGGCGGGATGGTTGATGGCAGTGCTTATCAAACTTTAAGGTGCACAAAGGCCACCTGGGAGATCTTGATAAAATGCAGATTTTGATTTGGATGGTATGGGCTGGGGCCTGAGACTTTATTCCGAAATTTTTCTTTTAGCTTTATTAAGGTATAATTGGAATGCCCCCCAAATGCGCACATTTAATTTATTCATCTTGATGAGTTTGGATGATTCTGTATTTCTTCTCTCTTCCCTTCCCTCCCCTCCCCTCCCCTTCTTTCCCCTCCCCTCTCCTCCTCTGTTCTTTTCTTTTCTTCTTACAGGAGTTCCCTCTAAGCATCATGGTATGGTCACGGCTCACTGAAGCTTTGAACTCCTGGGCTCAAGCAATCCTCCCACCTCAGCCTCCCAAGTAGCTGTGATTAGAGGCATGTGCCACCACGCCCAGCTAATTTCTTTTTTAAATTTTTACTAGGCTGGGTGCGGTGGCTCACATCTGTAATCCCAGCACTTTCTGAGGCTGAGGTGGGTGGATCATGAGGTCAAGAGATCAAGACCATCCTGGCCAACATAGTGAAACCTTGTCTCCATAATACAAAAAATTAGCTGGGTGTGGTGGTGCGTGCCTGTAGTCCCAGCTACTCGAGAGACTGAGGCAGGAGAATCGCTTGAACGCAGGAGGCAGAGGTTGCAGTGAGTGGAGATCGGGCCACTGCACTCCAGCCTGGCGACAGAGCGAGACTCCATCTCAAAACACAAAACAAAACAGACAAAAAAGATTTTACTAGGCATGAGGTCTTGTTGTATTGCTTAGGCTTCTGTATTTCTAACAAGCCCATTGATGATGCTGATGCTGCTGGTCCATGGATCACATTTTCATTTTTTTGAGACAGAGTCTTGCTTTGTTGTATAGGCTAGAGTGCAGTGGCACAATCATAGTGCACTGCAGCCTGGACCTCTTGGGCTCAAGCAATCCTTCTGCCTCAACCTCCTGAGTGGCTGGGAACACAAGCCCATGCCACTACGCCTGGTTAATTTAAAACAGTTTTTTTTTTGAAAGTTTTTATAGAGATAAGGTCTCCCTCTGTTGCCCAGGCTGGTTTTGAGCTCCTGGCCTCAAGTGATTCTACTGCCTCAGCCTCTCAAAGTGCTGCGATTACAGGCGTGAGTCTCATGGACCACACTTTAAGTAGCAAGGGTTTATGATCCCTTGATTAAAGGATGATTTGCAAATACCAACTTTTTAAAAACACTTTATATTATTTGAAGAGAATATAACTTTGTACATTTATTTATTTATGTATAAATTTATGGAGTACAAGTGTAATTTTGTTACATGCATAGATTGTGTGGTGGTGAAGCCAGGGTTTTTCGGGTACCCATGACACAAATAATGTACGTTGCACCCATTAAGTAATTTCTCATTATCCACCTCCCTCCCACCCCCTCACCCTTCTGAGTCTCTGTTGTCTACCATTCCACACTGTACATCCATGTGCACACATTATTTAGGTCCTGCTTATAACTGAGAACATGTGTAACATGAACATTTTATTTTCTCTCTCTCTCTCTCTCTTTCTTTCTTTCTTATTTTTTGAGACAGGGTCTCACTCTGTCACCCAGGCTGGAGTGCAGTGGCGTGGTCTCGGCTCACTGCAACCTCTGCCTCCTGGGTTCCAGTGATTCTCCTGCCTCAGCCACCAGAGTAGCTGGGACTACAGGCGCCCGCCACCACGCCTGACTGATTTTTTGTATTTTTAGTAGAGACGGGGTTTCACTGTGTTAGCCAGGATGGTCTCCATCTCCTGACCTCGTGATCCACCCGCCTCGGCCTCCCGAAGTGCTGGGATTACAGGCATGAGCTACCACGCTTGGCCAACATGAACATTTTAAATGGTCTATTTTTCCTTTTGGCACCCAGATGTCTCGACATTTTGGGACACTGCATCATAGATTCTGGACAAGTGAGCAGTTGCTCTTTTTCCTGTAAAGTGAGAACAGGACCATTGTGAAGAGGGGAGGTAGGAAAGGAGAGGGGTCGTGCATCTAGACTGAGGCACGTTGCCAGGGAGTGGGAATGGACGTGGAGGATCTCAGGTTGATTCCCTTCTACCTCAGCTTGCATACCCTGTGGGGTGTCTTTGTCTACCCCAGAGTAGTTCTGTCCCAGTTTTGAGTCCACTTCTCTGAAGGATGCTGAAATGATGCTGGCCACCATTTCAGATGGGGCACACATTTAGGCAGGTGAGATCTGATATTCCAAGGAATGGCTTGAATGGTTTGGAGAGTCCACTGGGGTAAAGTCCTGAGAAATGAAATTTGGGACTGCGTGGTGGATGGTCTTGAATTCCATGCTGAGGAGTTGGATTAATACTCTGGCAGAGGGGAGCCGTGGGGTGTTTTTGAGCAGGTTGCTGGTGTGAGCAGAGTGCTTTGCAGGCTGGTCTGTTGAGCAGCTCTTGGAATGGTCTGGAAAGAATTGATGCCTGGGGGCAGTGGCGGTGACAACCCTACAGGCTTGAAAATGAGAATGGCTGTGGTTATTGGCATTCAGCTGTGATTTTTAACTCCAGCTTCCAGCTTTTGAATTGTTGCCCTGGTTGCATAGACCTGGTTTGAGCAATCAGTATTTTCTGAAGTGTGGATCTGAGAGGTTCAGACATGGAATTCAAGGTGATATAAAGCAGGACACAGACATGGCCTTAAATAACACTGAAACCCAAGAGGGAAGAGCATGCCCTTCTCAGCCCTCTCTTAGTCCTGACTACAGTACGTGGAGAAAGTCACACTGCCATTTTCCTTTGGTTGATAAAGAGCCAGCAGCTTAGGCTTAGAGCCTTTGGTAAACAATTGTCTCTAGATAGAATTTTACAATATTTTTGTTTTCGTTGAATTATTTCCTATGTCCCAGGCTGTAAGGGGTCCTAGTGTTTCACTTTATTGTATTGATAGAAACCTTTGCATTTTAAGCAAGATCATCTCTGTAGGAAAGGTGAGTCAATTTACTAGATCATGTGGAAGAAATAAGAATGCTTGGGGCATGTGAATATGGCAAAAATCGTGGTGGTGACATGCAATGATTCAAGTTTTGGAAACATTTGGTTAGACCAATGGCAAAAACGAGCAAGAGTGGAATCTTTGTGCCAATGCTCTGCCAAGCAAGGTCTGGGCTCTGGCTGGGCTCAGAGAGGCTCTGGGTGGTGATAGGAGGGAGTTGCCTGAATTGCAGGGCCTGGGCCAGCAAAAGAACAGGCCCCAGTGCCCCCGTCCCTACCACCAGTCTCATGCTCCCACGCTTGTGTGCCCGCAGAGATCCGCACACAGCTGGTGGAGCAGTTCAAATGTCTGGAGCAGCAATCAGAGTCGCGACTGCAGCTGCTTCAAGACCTCCAGGAGTTTTTCCGCCGGAAAGCTGAGATTGAGCTCGAGTACTCCCGCAGCCTGGAGAAGCTGGCCGAGCGCTTCTCCTCCAAAATCCGCAGCTCCCGGGAGCACCAGTTCAAGTAAGAAGTTGGGTATGGGTGCACAGAGATGGGAGGCAGCACTGGGGTGGGCGGGCAGTTGGTGGCAAAGCAGAAAGGAGGCCGGCCTCGTTGGAGGCAGAGGGTGTGCCTTCAGGGCCCTGGGTCTGCAGGTTACTTACACCTCTAAGCCTCAGCCTTCCTCATGTGTAAAGACAAGCTAGAAAGAGTTCCTCTGCAGAAGTTTCCTGAAGGGAATAAACGAGCAACCCAAGAAGAGTGTTTGTCACAGACAATAGGTGCTCGATCAATTGTTGTTGCTGTTATTATTATCCTACCAAGCACCGGCACTGAGCTAGCCTCCATTTGTGCCATGATGAGACCCCTACCTCCCTTCAGGACATCCTGTCCCTATCCAGTTGTCCTTTATTTGGGTGTCAGCCAGCCTTCTGAATTTCTTTAGCACAGTGAATTTCTGCTCCATGGAACTGATGCTCAAACATTCCTCTTCCTTGCTCCCCTGGAGGACCTCAGTGCCCTGGCTCTTTCCCTGCCTTATTTACTTATTTTCGATGCACAAACTGTCATGTGTCCTGATTTCTCATACCCCAAGCTCTGAGATCATGGAGGCTCCATCTGCTTGGGCACTGACTTGGCAGGCCCTGAATCCTCCAGCTACAAAACCTTCTGTGCTTAGAACTCCCTGGCTTCAGCTCATTAAATACAGGCAGACAGGAAGCAGCAAATCTCACTTGGACTATGTCAACCATGAAGGGCTCCACTCAGCAGGCCCCCCGGCCAGCATTGTCTCTCCTTCAGCCATGCTTCTTGGACTCTACCTTCTCCTTGGGTCATCTCTCCAGCCAGAGGCCCTCCTCAACACCAGGAGATCAGCGACTTGCTTCATCTCACCTGACCTGATCCTTATCCCCTTCCCCTGGGTCCTGTCCTGTTTCTCTCTCTCTCTTTCTGTGTGTGTGTGTGTATGTGTGTGTGTGTATATGTATACACACACATATATATATGTGTATATATATATATACATCTCTTGTATATATCCATCTCTTGTATATATATATGTATACACACATATATATATACACACACACACACACACACACACATATATATATATATATATATTTGTTTTTTGGAGACAGAGTCTCACTCTGTCACCCAGGTTGGAGTGCAGTAGCATGATCTCAGCTCACTGCAATCTCTACCTCCCGGGTTCAAGAGATTGTTCTGCCTCAGCCTCCTGAGTAGCTGAGATTACATGTGCACCACCAAGCCCAACTAATCTTTGTATTTTTAGTAGAGATGGGGTTTCACCATGTTGGCTAGGCTGGTCTTGAACTCCAGACCTCAAGTGATCCACCTGCTTCAGCCTCCCAGAGTGCTGGGATTACAGACGTGAGCCACCACCCCTGGCCTCTTCATATATATATATGTGTGTGTGTGTGTATATATATGTGTATTTTATATATATATGTGTGTATATATATACACACACATATATATAAAAATTGTGACAAAGCACACATAATATAAAACTTACCATTTTCATCATTTTTAAATGAACAGTTTAGTGGCACTAAGCACATTCACATTGTTGTGCAACCATCACCACCATCCAACTCCAGTGCTTTTTACATCATCCTCCACTGAAATTCTATCCGCATTAAACACTAACTCCCCATTCCCTGCCACGCCTTCCAGCTGCTGGCAACCACCATTCTACTTTGTGTCTTTGTGAATTCGACTGCTGTAGATATCTCATATTAGTGCAATTATACAATATTTGTCTCTTTGTGACTGGCTAATTTCACTTAGCATAATGTCTTCAAGGTTCATCCCTGCGGTAGCATGTGTCAGAATGTTCTTCCTTTTTAAGGCTGAATAATATGGTGCAGATAGACCACATTTTGTTTGTCCAGTCATCTGTTGGTGGACACTTGGGTTGCGTCCACCTTCCTGTTCACATTTTTTGTATTCCACACTGGCCAGGGAGCTCTCTTCCTTTCAACTCCCCTAAACACCTCCTTGAGTCCGTGCCACAGCATTTGAACACTCACTTATGTGCCTTCTTTTGGCATTTGGGGATAAGAAATTGGTGCATTATACATTTGCAAATACCGTGCTTCTTTTTCTACCTGATCTTCTCTTTTTGTTTGTTTGTTTTTGAGATGGAGTCTCGCTCTGCCGCCCAGGTTGGAGTGCAGTGGTACGATCTCAGCTCACTGCAAGCTCTGCCTCCCGGGTTCAAGCGATTCTTCTGCCTCAGCCTCCCAAGTAGCTGGGACTACAGGTGCCTGTCACCAGGCCGAGCTAATTTTTTGTGTTTTTAGTAGAGACGAGGTGTCACCGTGTTAGCCAGGATGGTCTCCATCTCTTGACCTCGTGATCCGCCCACCTTGGCCTCCCAAAGTGCTGGGGTTAAAGGCATGAGCCATCATGCTTGGCCACCCGTCTCTTCTATTCAAACTTTTGCTGCAGGAGGAAGCCTCTATTAATAACATTTACCCAGGCACAGTCTAGACCCTTTCATACATATAATCTCATTTTTAAAAATATATATTTTGGAGAAAATTTGTATTTTTTCAAACAACAAAGGTAAAATGCTCATTGTATACAATTTAGAAAGTACAGAAAAGAGAAAAATATCATTCATAGTCCCACTGCTCACAACCACTGCTCACATTTTGGAATCATTTCTCCCTTGTCTTTTAAGAATAAAACAAAGATAATGTATTGAACTGAGCACTTACTTTGGTGCCAGGTGGGTATTACTGCCCCATCGTAAAGATGAGCATGGTGAGGCTCTGAGAAAGCAGCTTGTGCAAACATGTCTATGAACCCACAATTGGAAAGAGACAGAATTGAACCTTCGACTCTTATTCTGCCTCCTTGGCCTGCGATAAGAAAGGGCCTAGGTGTAGCTTGAGAGTAGCTATGACATCTGGATCCTCCCTGGAACCACAAGCACAGCAGGCACAGGCTCATAAACCCACAACTCTGGCTGAACGGCCACTGGAGCCACTGTATCTCGGGCTTTCCCCAGCTGCAGACAGGGCTGTGTGGTAGGGCTGGAGTGTCTCTCCTGTCCGCTCCTTCCCCTTGATTAGGAATCAGCTTTCTTCCCATTCTCAGTGTGCACATGGGGAGAGGAGAAAGGCAGGGATTGCGGATATGTTGGGGGGGGCACCCTATTCCCTTGTATCACCTGTAATGAGCTCGGCCAGCCCCTCATGGATTCATTAACTGAGGCCACCAGACGGAACGGGAGCCCCAGCTGGCAGCCAGGCCATGCAGGCTGCCTGACACACTATGAAAGTCTAATTAGGGTGCCAGGCCAGGCCAGTGCAGCTGGAGGGGGCCCTCTGCACGATGCTAATGTGATGGCAGAGCCGTCTCCGCTTCTGGAAGTGGAGAGTCTCTAGGGGCAGGCTGGACTCACCTTTTGACCTCAGGGCACTGACTGGCCTCAGGCTGCCTATTCCTTGGAGCCCAGCCCACAGGGCCTGTGCTGCTCTCTGTTCCCTTCATCTGGGCTGTTCCGAGAAGCTTTGTCTCGCCGTGGTAAAGATTCTTGGTTTAATAATGTCCGTCTACCTGCCAAGTAGCCCCTCAGTGCTTTGAGTGCAGAGCCCAGGACTTGTCATTTTATTCCCACTGCGGTGGGTCCGGTGCTTGGCAGAGCTGGGGTGTGTGTGCATGGGTGGCAGGGAGGAAGGCAGGAAGAAGACAGAAAGGAAGGAAGGGAGAGGATTGGTCTGGTCTATCTAGTCCACTTTGGCTGAGAGATTTGCCTCAGAGATGGAACTGATTTGCCCAAGAATTTACAGCAAATTAGGAGCAGAACTGGGATAGGAACTCAGGTCCTTTGGCTCCGAGTCTGTTGCTCCTCCTTGTGCTCCATGGGCCGTGTCTCCCTAAGGCCCCAGCCATTCCCTCCCTACCTGGGCAGTTGAAGAATGTGCTGCTGCCCAGGAACACACACTGTGCTGTGTTCAGGGCTAGACTCACCTGGGCTGAGTTCCATGTGGCACGTGATCCAAAGAAAGGCCCACATGATGGCTCTGAAGGTTTCCCTGGGACAGGTTAACATTTAGAGAAAAATATCATATTTCTTTTCTACAACACATATTCCAATTCTAACAAGCCTCTTTCAAAGCACTCTGACATCCTTACTCTCTTAAAAACCTGATAACAACCCAGGGAAGTAGAGAGGGAATCAATGGTTTTATGTCAAGCAAACTGAGCAACAGAAAAGCTGAGCTGCTTATTTTAACAAGGACACAATGAGCTGTCGAGCATGAAAACCCAGTGTTCTTGACTTCCAACTCAGGCTTCTTTCTCCAAGAAGCCATGTGGGACTTCATTTGTTTGAAATGTGTGCATTGAGGACCTCATATTTTCCTGGACTATGCTCAGTGCTGAAGACACAAAGATAAATGAGGTGCGATTTCTGCTGCCAGATACTGAGAGACAGGAACACGGCTTGGGGAGGCCTGGTAGTTGGTGTGGCTGGGAAGGCCCCAATCCCATTACTGTGCCCTTTGAGCCCTGCACCTGCGTGCCATCAGCCCGCAGCACTGAGATGTCACTTCTGCTGAAAAGCTTCCTTGATTCCCACCTGGTGCCTCCCTCTGTGTGCCCATCATACTCTGATGTACTTATTTGCTTATTCCACCAATATTTATTAAGCACCCACTGTGTGCCACACCCTGGGTTTACAGTGGTGAACAAGATAGACTTGGTTCCTGCTGTGGTGAAATTTACCATGAAGAATAAAACATTAAAAAGCAGCTAAAAGAAAGACCAGCTATAATTCAATGATTGCTATGATGGAAATAAATGCACTATGGAGTATTCTGGTTCTCTCTCCTGTATAACTGCAATGCCCCCAACGTTAGTGTATCTTGTGATTTAATGGATCAAAGATTTGGACAGGGCTCAGCTGGGTGATTTTTCTGCTGTATGTGGCATTGATGGCTCAGTGATATTCAGCTAGCAGAAGGCCTGGTCTGGACGGTCCCAGAGAGCTTTACTTGCATGCCTGGTTCCTCCATGAGGACGGCTAGTAGGCTGGGCCCTGCTGGGCTGCCTCCCTCTCCATGTAGTGTCAGGGCCTCCTGCTTCAGCCGGGCATCAGACTTCTGACATAGTAGCTCGGGGCTTCCAGAGAGCAGGACGGCAGCTGCAGTCCTCTTAACCACTAGGCCTGGAGCTGGAATAGCGTCACCCCCCCACCCAGATGCTATTTGCCAAAGCTGTCTCAGCCCTAGCTCAGCTTCAGGAAAGGGAAAATAAAGCCCTCCTCTCATTAGAGGAGTGTCAAAGGGTTGGCAGCCCACACCAAGCTAGGATGATGATCAGGAAGGCGTCTGGAGGAAGCGTGGTTTAAGCTGAGGCCTGAGAGATGAGAAGGAGCAGCGTGGGGCAGTGGAGGGGGACGGAGGCCAAGTGGCTGGAACTGGTGAGTGTGGGAGTGGGAAGAAGGGAATTGCATGATGTGATTTATATGTTTAAAAGACCACCAGGGTTGAAGGGTGGAGCCGAGGAGCCCATTCATGGGCGTGTGGGTGTAGCTTTCCAGGCAGGGGCAGTGATGGCCTGGGTGGGAAACAGAGCAGATGATAGAAGTCAACAGATGCCAGGAAACCTCTCAGAGAGGAATAGAGGAAAAGAGAGGAAACAAGGATGTCTCCTGTTTCTGCCTTGAGATGGGAAGGACTTGGAGAGGAGGGTGAGGCAAGAGCTACAGCCCTGTATTGTCATCGTCTGTTTACTTGTCTGTCCTCCTTTGGACAACCACTGGGCTGCAAGCTCCGAGATGGCAGAGAGGGTGACTCTTGACCCGGAGTCCCTAGCACCTCTCACAGGGCTGGCACCTGGTTGTTACTGAATGTCATTGACTAATGAACTAATGAATGAAAGTCAAGTGGTAATTAGATTTGCGTAGGGAGGACAGGGAAAGGGGTCATGTTTGTCTTCTGGCTGCCTTAGGAGCTCAGTGAGGCCATCTGGGTGAAGTGTCACTCACTCATGTGCCTGGCATGGGTCCTATATTGCTGAACGGAGAGTGTGGACTGTGCCATGGTCTCCCTGTTTGGGGAATGGGACCAGCAGCATTGGCATCTTGGCATCACATGGGGACCTGCTAGAAATGCATGATCTGGGGTCTTTCCCGAGACCTGCTGGATCAGAACTTCTGGGGGTGGGGCCTGGCAATCTGCATTTAACAAGCACCTCCCCGCCCCCGCCCCGCCTGGGGAGTCTGATGGCAATTCACTTTGAAGAGGCGGTCTGATGCTTTTCTGGGTAATAAATGGTTTTCAACTCACTTTCGGGCTGTGCTGGCCTTCCCTCCTCTTCACCAGCATCAAATTCATAATCCACTGCCCTTTCCAAGCTAGGCCTAACCTGAGCTTGGCTTTTCCTTCCGAAGACCTGGAACTGAGCCCTTCCTGAGCAGGACTGTGGTGTAGTGGGCAGCACATATGGGGTCCCCAAACCAGCCTCTCAGGGTAGGTGGATGGTCTTGTCCAAATGAATTTGGTGGCTCCACGAACAGAGATGTTTCCTGGGAATGAGACTTTTTCTTCCTCCAGGAAAATGTTCTCTAAAACACCAATACTTTGAGATGTTTGAATGGGAGAGAGAGAAAGAGAGAGAGAGGAAGAGGAGGAAGAGAAGGAGGATAAGAAAGACTGACTTTTGTAATAATTAAGCCTGTTGACTTCTTTCTGAAAGCTTTTTGACCACAGAATTCCCTCTCCCTATTTATTTATTTATTTATTTATTTACATATTTACTTATTTTTGAGACAGAGTCTCTCCCTGTTGCCCAAGCTGGAATGTAGTGGCGCGATCACAGCTGACTGCAGCCTCAAACTTGTGGGCTCAAGTGATCCTCCTGCCTCAGCCTCCCAAGTAACTGGGACTACAGGTGCATGCCACCACATCTGAAATTTGAAAAAAAAAAATTAATTTTTTTTTTGTAGAGGCAGGGGTCTTGCTATGTTGTCCAGGCTGGACTTAAACTTCTGGACTCAAGCAATCCTCTTGCCTTAGCTGCCCAAAACACTGTGATTATAGGCAGAACCACCCACTGCACCTGTCTCTCCCCATAATATTTATTAATATTTCACAAATTAGCACTTCTTGAGACCTAATTTGAAAATCTCTATTCTAGACAAACGCTGGGGTTACCCTCTGTAATAGCGACACTCCATGCAAGTAATGCCCTGTATTTGGGGTGACAGAGTCCCCTTCTATTCTAGCTTTCTCAGTTTTTGATACCCCTCACCTTCCAGGGGCTGTACCTGATGAAAATGCTCCATGCAGAGGGTTAAATGCTGGTTGCTGCTAGTTTAACTGCTGTGAAAAAAAAGCAGCAGGGAGTTCTATTTAAATATGATTTAAACATTTGGGAAAAGCTAGAATTTGGGAAGTGCTGGGTGGCACTTGGCTAGTTAGGGAATAATATTCTATGCAGATATCCTGTGCAAAGGACGTTTGGAGCATCTTTCAGCTTCACAGAGCAGTTGGGAAAGAGGATTCCTGTGAACAACTAACTTCATTTCCAAGAAAACACTTCTTAGTGGGGATAAAGCATCACAGGATTTTTTTCACAGATGTAGCATTTCTCTAAAGAGATGTTATAATTTAGACTTAGCCTTCCAGGCTATTCCTAAACAGAGAATCACTTTTGTTGCATATAGATTGAGCATATAAATGTGAAAAGGATTCAGAATTAAAATATTTGCTTAGAATGAGGTGGAGATGGAGAAAGCCCTCCAGTAGTGCTTGTGTCTCCATTCACACCTATTACTATTAATGCAACTGGTATCAAGCTAGTAATGGCTTTCCAGGGTCATACTCTCCAGACTTGCTGTTCTCTCAGCACCGTCTTTCCTGATTGTTTGGTGCCTGTGCTGTGCAGGTTGTTTAATCTTCCAAGCACCCCACACATCCACATCACTGTGGACCAAGTGCTGTACTGGATGTCTGATAGGCATCATCTCATTGCACCTTCATGGGAAATGTGGTCTGCGAGGAAGGGGCTATCTTTATCTTTCCAGGTGAAGATGCTGAGTTTTCCAGAAATTAAGTAATTTGCCTAGAGGGACATAGCTAGCACAGGTAAGTGGCAGAGCTAGGATTCCAATCTTTGTTTACCTGACTCCAAAATGCAAAACTGCGTTTAGCTGCTGACTTTGTTCCTTCACCTTTCTGGGCTGGCTTTGAGCTTCCTGAGAATCACCCACCCATGTTGATCACATCCTCCTTGGATGAGCATCAGGGGTTTGCTATTATCTTCCTGGTCAACTCCTACACAGAGGCCAGCTCAGGGCTTGCCTCCTTGGTGAAGCCCCTGCTGTTGGTTGATCCCAAGTCTACAGTCAGCTGCTCCTCTCACCTCCCATGTGAGTTGTGTGGGGCTTGCATCAGATTATGAAGGAGTGATCCAGTTCCTATATCTGGTTCTCTCACTTCAGTCTGCCAGCTGCCTGAAGGCAAGGGACCATTTCTAGTCTCCCTCTCTCTGATATATAATTGATGCTTTATCAAAGATTTTTCAATGAATGGCCAAATTAACCAAGACAGTACCAAATGCTTTCTTTAAATATATTTAACAAATAGACTTATTTTGTGTGGCTGCAGAAGGAGAGGTGATGTCCAAGGATAGCATTTTCAGAGAAGCAAACTTCAACTCAACATTAAGGACGTTCCAGTAGCCACAACCATCCACCAGTGAAAGGGCTGCCTGGGGCGGTAGTGAGTCCCCAATGCACAGAGGTATACACACAAAGGCCAGGTATTTTAAGGGCATCATTTCTGTAATATGGATGATCAAAATGAAAGGGGATTCTTGATAACACAGGAACCATAAATATTGAATTATCTTTTCAATTCTCTTTCAAGGTTTCTGGTAGCCTGGAGGAGAAAGACTCAGTTTGGTACTAGTGTGTTATTAGTGCCCTCCAATCTCCTTTTTAACAAATAGAGAACAGACCTCAAGATTGAATATACTGTTTGGTTTTCATTGAATTTACTTTTTTGGTTACCTTCTATTTATAACAAATGATCCTTTTTTGTAAAAGCTGAAACTAGGGAAGTTCTTTGTAAATAAATTTAAGTTAAAAAAAGACATCAACAGGGAGATATTAAGTGTGGTGGTATGCAGGAATGACAAAAATCCTGAAGCCAGCATCAAATCACTCTAAGTCCCATTCCAGTTCCTCCTGCAAAGTGAGCATCTTTCATCTTTACCTTCTTTATCCTCCACCACCTTTTTTTTTTTTTTTTTTTTCAATCAGGGGAAGGGATTTTAAGATAGGAGGCTCAGCCTGAAGAGTGGATTTTGCAATGGCTGAAGCTCCTTTATCTCCTTCCAATTTTTCCATCTGGCTCTTTCCCAGGTCCCACACCAAATTCCCTGGAATCCTCAGAGACTCTGATCAGCAACTACCAAAGAATTAACTAGGCTGTGATTTCTTTATGCATACATATGCTTTAATATACATATATATATTTCTATCATTTAATTTTTATACTAAAAATGAAAAATAGATATATAAAATTAGATTTTCACAAAAAGTAATATGTACGGGTTTAGCTTTGACGCTATTCTATTAGGCAAATAGGATAATAATAACCTTCGAAGATTATATAGGACCTTACACTTTGCAAATTCCTTACCCAGCCCTTAGCTGCTTAAATCCTCCCAAGAACCCTGGTGAGAGTTGAAGGAGTCAAGGAAGGTGTTGTCGTCCCCAACTAATAGGCAAGGGAACTGAAGGCAAGGCAGGGTGAGCCCTAACTTCAGACCCACAGCTGAAAGATAAAAATAGCCCCTTCATTGCAGACCACATTTCCCATGAAGTTGCAATGAGATGATGCCTATCAGACATCCAGTACAGCACTTGGTTCTTGGTGATGTGGATTTGTGGGGTGCTTAGAAGATTAAACGACCTGCACAGCACAGGCACCAAACAATCAGGAAGCCATGGATCAAGGTCTTTTCCTCTGCCTAGTGCTGCACATGCCACATGTTGTACCCATTCTGTGGGCAGATAAACCAAGGCAAAGGGGCTTGCAAGGA
Source organism: Colobus angolensis palliatus (assembly GCF_000951035.1). Classification (NCBI taxonomy): domain Eukaryota; kingdom Metazoa; phylum Chordata; class Mammalia; order Primates; family Cercopithecidae; genus Colobus; species Colobus angolensis. The sequence goes on along the minus strand of NW_012116710.1, from coordinate 25,442 downwards.
AAGAGATGAGGTTGACCAGGCATTTCCTAGTGAGGCAGAAATTTTTGCTCTGGTACCAAGAATCCATCTGGAAAGTCAAAGGAGAGCTCAGAGGTGCTGCTGGACACCAGATACCAACATGTACCCTCATGCTGCAATGTGAGGAATGGGATCCCAGGGAAGTAGTGAGCCCGTGAATCTTTCTGCCTTGGGATGGAGGGGGAGTCACGGACATTTCACTGGGCCTTGAAGTTCACATGAGAGTCTGCAGAAGGAGAAAGTAGTAATGGAGGAGGAAAACCAATATTTTTAGAACACTTATCGTAGGTTGTTTGTCCATGTACATCAGTCCTTAGATCTTCCCAACAACTTAGTGAGGTCCTAGTGGTAATAATGGTAATGACAATAAAAATTACTATTATGTGCAGGGTTTGACACTAAGAGAATTGCATGTGTTGTGCCATTTAGTCCTCCAAGCACCACTATGGGGTAGTTGTCGCTTCATTTCACAGCTAAGGAAAGAGAAGATTTAACTATAATAACTTTCCAAGTTCACTTTGTTGGTGAGGGACAGAATTGGCATTTGAACCCCAGCCTCTTGACTTGATAGCACCCCAACTGATAAGCAGAGCCTGCTTTGGCCGGGGGACTCAATGGATGGAATTGGTACCCTTCAGGATGACTCTGTCTCAGGGCTACCAAATAGTGCCAGAGCCAGGCCCTGGACTGCATTCTCTGGCTCCCAGCGTGGCAGCCTCACACTCCTTGGGGAGCTCCTGGTGGATGGGAGATAATAAAGTAAATATTTGTAAAGTAATTTATAAAGAAAAGGGTTATTTAATGGACTCACAATTTTGCATGGCTGGGGAGGCCTCAGGAAACTTACAATCATGATGGAAGGCACCTCTTCACAGGGCAGCAGAGGAGAGAAAGAGTGCCCAGTGAAGAGGGAACCCCCTTATAAAACCATCAGATCTTGTGAGAACTCATTCACTATCACGAGAACAGCATGGTGGAAGCCGCCCCCATGATTCAGTTATCTCAACCTGGTCCCACCAATGACACATGGAGATTATGATACAATTCAAGATGAGATTTGGGTGGGGACACAGCCAAACCATATCAGGGTGGAATTGTGTCCCCTCAAAATTCCTATGCTGGTGTCCTAAACTCCAGTACCTCAAAATGTGAGCTTATTTGGAAACAGGGTCTTTATAGAGGTAATCAGGTAAAAATGAGGTCATTGGAAAGGGCCCTAATCCAGCATGACTGGTGTGTATCTTTACAAAAAAAGGAACTTTGGGCACAGAGACCAACACACAGGGAGAATGCCTTGGAAAGGTGAAGGCAGAGATTGGGGTGCTGTGTCTACACCAAGGACACCAAAGATCTCCAGCAACCCACCAGGAGCCAGTTGAGAGGTCTGGGACAAATCCTCCCTCACAGCCCTTGCAAGGAACCAACCCTGCTGACACCTTGATCTGAGACTTCCAGCCTCCAGGACTGTGAGACAACACATACCTGTTGTCTGAGTCACTCAATGTTTGGTCCTGTGTGACAGCACCTAGAAAACTAGTATGCAGCCCTGTCGTTCTAGACGCAGCAGTATGCACGTCTTGTCATTCAGAACCCTGGCTGTGCTACATGTTTAGTCTTGTCTGACCCTCATCCAGTCCCTCTCTGCCCTCTGGCCACACTCACCTTCTGTCAGTTTTAGATGATGCCCGTGCCCATGAGATCTTCACACTTATTTCTGGGAATGCTCTTCCTTATCGCTGTGCTGTGTTAAAACCTACCCATCCTTCTAGTCTGAGCTCAGAGGGCACTTTTCACCTACTCAACAAATATTTTCTGAGAGTGCCTGTGTGCTCAGGCCAGCCTGGGCACCAGAGAAGCACTGATGAGTAGGACGGACATAAGCTAGAGAGGGGACAAAGACCACAAGCAAGAAGGAAAAGAACAGGACGAGCATCAGGTGTGGAGTGCTGTAATGACAATGACATAGGGTGACATAGGGTGTGTGGGTGGCCAGGGAGGGCATCCAGGAAGAGAAATAGCTCAGCTCAGGTCTCAGTGATGAGAAGGACCCCAGGGTCCCCTGCTGCTCCCTCCCCTCCGCCTTCCCCAGGGGAGGGCAGCCCCTGTTAAAGACTCTCCAGGCTCCATGCATTTCTCCTTCAGAGCCCTTCTTCCTACTGCCATTTTCTATTGATTTTTGTGATTATCTGATTGTTATCTGAGACCCCCCACTAGACTATAAGGTCCACGAAGCAGGAAGTGTGGCTCATTTTGCATACCATTGTATTGTGTGTTCATACACAATAGTGTGTGAACAGGCACACACTATTGGCTGAATTAATGATTTATGCTACAAGCAAGTGCAATGAATCCCGAATCCTGCTTGGGGCAGCTTAGGTAGCAGGAGATTAAATGCACCTTTCTGACCATAGAACTGATTGAGCTAGCATTTCTGGGAGGAAAGCCCAGTGTGAGGCCTGAGAAGGTCCTGGAAGAGGGCAGGAAGCCTGAGCAGGAGCTTGCCTTCCTCCCAGAGGGACCCTGGTCCCAGGGCAGTGGCTTTGGATTCATCTGGAACATGGGGCTCTGCAAGCTTGGAAATGGGTTTTGTTTGCTAAGCGGAATTTTCCGGCCCTCAGCCGAGAAGCTGGAGAAACTGGCTCACTGCTAATTTCATTTTCCCAACTCACTAGCTTGGCAAGGCCTGGCTCCCCTAGCTGCAGTCTCCTGGAACTTCATATCCAGATCCCCTAGCCAAAGAAAGAAAGCTGTGACTCACCAGAAATGTTCATTGCTATTTTCTGGCCATAAAGAAAGAAAATATATACATACATATGTAAAAGTTCTAATGTGATGTCTTAGTTCAGCAGCTTCTGCCTGCTGGGTCAACGCTTGCATGAAAGATTGGAGAAGCAGAAGGGTCGCTCTGAGTGCCTTGGCCGAGAGCACTGGCCCTTATTCATTCTGACATCTTCCAAAAATGAGGCTGCAGAAGACAAAAGTGGCTGCTGACACAGAGAGCTGGATCTCAGGTCAAAGGGGTTCCGCTTTCAAAAGGGGCAAACAACCCCGGGAACAGAGAAGACAGAGGCTCAAGTTTTCCTCAGCCTTGTGTCTGGCTCTGCTGTCCGCGGCCTTCGTGCTTCCTCCCTCCTGCAGTCCCAGTAGGAGCCAGATGGGGACAGGATGGAGTGCATGAGACCCTCCAGCCTCACTCTGCACCCTCTTCCTCCTCTGCCTTGCTTCACACTCCAGCCAGCCTGTTCTTCACTTAGTTCCTTAAATGCCCCAAGCTCTGTACGCAAGGCGCCTTTGCCCATTCTGTTCCCTCTGCCTGGAGCCTTCTCCTGCCAGCCTACCTGCCCAGCCCCTTTCACTAGCGTCCTCCAGCTCTTCCTTTGAAACCCAGCTTAATGACCCCTTCCTTGGGGACACTTCAGTGACCCAAAAATCAGGCCAGCCCCCTTGTTACAGGCGCTCATGGCACAGGCTCCCCTCTGTTCTAGCACATTCTGCACTTCTAACTCTGCCCACATTATTGGGCTAGTGGTGGGTGTCTGTCTCTTCACCAGGCTCTCTGCTCCATGAAAGCAGGAACTGTGTCTGTTGGGCTCCAGATTGTGTCCCTGGGGTCTGATCTATATGAAATATTCAACAAAAATGTATGGAATGCATGAACTGCTGAAGAATTACTGCAGAGCTTTCTTCTGGCATTTAAGACCAGAGTGACTCCATGGTATGAGTGGCCAGGCCACAGGGGATAGGTGGCCTGCCCAGAGTCCACAGCTAGCATGGCAGACACCAGTGAACACCCATGCCCACGTCCAGGTGGCTTTCTGTCCTCTACTGCTGTGCTGTGTCCCACCTGTGGGCCTTCTTTCTTCTTTCAGTCATGGTGAGAGCCTGCCTGGTACCACTGTGGCCAAGGCCACAGATACCAGCTTTCTACAGAGTGACTTTTGACCCTGGCTCTGGAGAGTTCAGCCCAGCCTTTTAGACTACAAATGACCTGCCCCCCAGGAGGGAACCAGGGCTAGGAGAAGGTGGGGGTGCAGAACTAGCAGTTCCCATGCTGGGATGGACCTAGAGAACGGGCTGCTGATCGGACGGCAGGCCTGGGACAGCATCTCAGAGAAGGCCGGGCTGCACATTGTCTCATCTTGCCCTCTTTCAGGGAAGCAGGAGGGGAGGCGCCACTGCGGCTTGGCCCTGCTCCAGCCCTTCGGCCACAGCCTTGCCAGGCTTCCCGGGGATTGACCTCTTCTGCCATGTGGCCACAGCATTTGTAAAGCCTTCCTTGTTGTTCTGTGGTTTTAAATAGCATCCAACTCCTTGCTGCTGGCTTCCATGTTTGTCTCTCCAGCCCCAGTAGCTCCATCTGGAGGCCCCACGGCCTTTTAAACTCATCCTGTTCAACTTGAAGTCATCGTCCTCCCTCCCCGCCCCACCCTTGACCTGCTCCTCTTCATCTCCACAGAGGCTCCTTCTGCTCCCCCAGGTGCCCAAACCAAAAACTGGGGAGTCATCCTGGACATCTTTTGCTCTCTCCCAACTTCCAGCTCCAACTCCATCCCATCAATCTCCCTGTCCAGTCTATTTCCTACCTAAGCCTTTCTTGAATCCCTCAGTTTCTCTCCCGGCCCCCAGCTCTGCACAGCAGCCAGAGTGAGAGTTTGAAAGTGCAGTTTTACCCTTTCACTCCCCTCCTCTAAACACTTCAAGGGCTGCCTGCTGACCTCAGGCCGGAGCTCGAACTCTAATGAGAGTTACAGGCCCTTTGCCAAGTGGCCCCTGCCTCAGTCTCCATGTTCACCTGCTGTCCTCACTCTCCTACCCCAGAACACCATGCTTGGGCCCCCTCCCTACCTGCTTCTCCCTCTCCTGCTCCTCCCTGGGCCTTTGCTCATCGCATTTCTCCCCTTTGAAGGCTCCTCCCTGTGAAACTCCAGTCCAACCTTTAGTTCTGTCTAGAAAGTGTTTCCTCCAGGAAGCCATGCATGCGCACCTCACCACCAGATCTGGGAAGGAGGCTCCCCTCTGTTCCATAGCCTCCTTCCCATGACTGCATTGATGAGGCTGCCTCATCACTTTTTGTTCCTTGTGAATCTCCTTACTCAAGTGGAAGACTTGCGGTGCAGGGTCTTGGAGCCTTGGTTGCTACTGCACTCGCAGCACCTAGTCCTGCTGAGCAGAGACACACAAATGCAAGGAGTGAACAAGGGCTGGAAGGAATCTTCGTAGCAGCTGCTCACTTCAACTTGAGTCTTCGGCTGCTTTTGGGTAACATCCTCCTCCTTGCCTTGGCTCATTGTGCCTCCTGCAATTCTGTCTTATACCACACTGCCTCCTGGCTTGCAGCTTCTGATAAGGACAGCGCTGTCCTCTCTGCCCTTCCTCTCATCTCATCTTTCTGGCTAGATGACCTAGTTAATGGTCCCCAAACTGTCCCAGCAGTTCCCCATCAGTTCCAGATCACTTGTCTTTTTCCTTCCCTCTGAAACTCACCTTCTGGCTGTGGCTTCCATAATTTTGCACATTTAATTCCCTGGTGCTGTTCACTTCTTGCCTCCCAGGTTCAGCTAAGCCTCTGAAGTAATTTAGGTAACAGCTCAATTATCCCATCTCTCTTTTAATCTTTCCATTTCCATCACCACCTAGGAAGCAGTGAAAATGAGACAAGCAATGCATTTTCTGTCCAAACCTACTGCTCCCCTTGTAGTTCTTATCTCAGTTCATGTCATCAGCATCTACCCAGTTGCCTGAGATCTGAGCCTCGGAATCACCGTCTGCTCCTTCCTCCTCTCTCTGCTGTTTCCAGGAAGTTTCCAAGAGGATCTGCTCTCCTGTTGAGAAGTCTCTCAAGTCCATCCTTCTCTGTCCACAAGCCACACCCGGGCCTCACCATCTCTCTTTTGAACCAAGATTACCTCCTGCCTGGTCCTCTTACCATAAGCCCCATATCCCTGCTCAACCACCAACCCACCTACCCATCCATCCCTTCATCCTTCAATCTGCCTTCTATGATCATGCCAAAACACATGTTGGTTATATCCTACCTCTGCTGAAATAACTTCCATGGCTCCCCACTGCCCATAGCAGACATTCTTATTTATTTTAGAAACTGGGTCTTGCCTATTACTCAGGCTGGAGTGCAGTGGCATGATCATAGCTCACTGCAGCTTCCACCTCCCAGGCTCCAGTGATCCTCCCACCTCAGTCTCCCAAGTAACTAGGACTACGGGTGTGTGTCACTACGCCTGGCTAATTTTTAAATTTTTTGTAGAGATGGAGTCTTGCTCTGTTGCCCAGGCTGGTCTTGAACTCCTGGACTAAAGTGATTCTCCTGCCTCAGCCTCCCAAAGCCCTGGGACTCAGGTATGAGCCACTGTACCCGGCCTAATGCAGGCATTCTTAGCTCTGGCTGCACATTAGAATCTTCTAGAGAATATAAAAATATGAGTACCGTGTGCTACCCTCAGAGATACTGATTTTGTCTTGGATGGGGCCTGGGTCTTGGTGTTTTTTTTTAAAAGCTCCCCACGTGATTCTAGTGTACAGGACAGGTTGAGAACTATATGATCTAAAAGATAAGGGGTCCCACCCCTTAGTCTGGCAGTGTCGCCCACAACTGGGCCTTTAATCTGTATCCCCAGCTTCGTGTCCTACAGTCCTCCACTAACACACTCAGAATTCCAGCTCTTCTGAGCTACTTCACTATATTTGTACCCACTGTTCCTTGTACCCAGAATTCCACCCTCTCTCTGACTTCTGATCATTTGGAAAACTCCTACCCATCCTTCAAGACCCAGCACAAATGCAACCTTTTTTCATGGGTCTCTCTTCCATAGCATCTGCTACATGGCAAGCACGTTGCTGGGTGCTGGACGTGATGACACAATAGAAATGATCCCTGCTCTCAAAGAGCTCACAGTAGGGTAAGGGGGAGGGATGGAAACTCCTTAAGGTAGAAGCTCTCTAACTTGAGTATGCATCCAAGTCACCTTGAGGGCTTGTTAAAACACAGATTCTGGGCCCAGCCCTAGGGCTTCTGAGTACGTGGTTTGGGGCTGCCCTGAGAACTTGTATTTTCAAGTTCCTAAGTGATGCTGCTGCTGCTGGTTCAGGGGCCACACTGAGAACCACTGCCTTAGCGTGTGGTCAGGGGAGTGTTCTCTAGGGAGGTATTATCTAAGCTGAACCCACAGTAATAGAAACAGGCATTCATGAGAAGAGCAGGGACTGTGGTATTCCAGATAGAGGGAAAAGCGTGAAGGCTCCAGTGGGAATAGAAGGGGCCATATTCCTGGTACCCAGAATGCACTAGAGAAGAACAATGCCTTTTGCAGCTTCTCCAGCAGAACCCATGCTCTGCGTGTGTCTCTGTTATAGACCAGAACCACCTTCCTCTCTAATTCTTTTTTTCTGATGCAGCCACTCAGCAGTGAGCCCCTCCAAGGCAGAGTGTGCATCACGGCCACCTTTGGGTGCCCAGAGCCCACCCAAGACCTGACATAGTAGATGCTGAGGGATTCTTAGTTGGGGTCTAATTGTAGTGTCCTGGCTTTTTCTCTAGGCTATAAGCTAAGGAGAAATCTGTTTGTTTCACAGCAGTGTTTTAAATGCTTCATCGTCCTCCCTTTTCCTTAGATAGTTCCCATCCTTTATCTAAATCTAATTTTCTTCTCTCAAATTTCTGCTGCCTAGATAGATTTTTAGCACATTTAGTGAGAAAAAGAAAAATTCCTTGAATTCAAGATAGCCCTCCCCCACCTACCTTCCCAAGCCCCAGGAGATAGGGAGAGAGGGGTGGTGGGGGTTGGGTGGGGACAGCAGTTCACAGGTCTTTCTGCTTGGCTTTGGGGAGGTGGATGTGGTCATAATGGGAGTCAGCAGAATTGCTGTATTAGTCCATTTTCATGCTGCTGATAAAGACATACACAAGACTGGGAAGAAAAAGAAGTTTAATTGGACTCACAGTCCCACATGGCTGGGGAGGCCTCAGAATCATGGTAGGAGGTGAAAGGCACTTCTTATATGGTGGTGGCAAGAGAAAATGAGGAGGAAGCAAAAGCAGAAACCCCTGATAAACCCATCAGATCTCATGAAATGTATTCACTATCATGAGAATAGCACGGGAAAGACTGGCCCCCAAGACCATTCCCACAACATGTGGGAATTCTGGGAGATACAATTCAAGTTGAGATTTGGGTGAGGACACAACCAAACCGTATCAATTGCCTTCCTCAAAAATGCTAATAGTGGGAGGCTGTGTTTTCTGAGAGCAGAACCTTGGCCAGCTCCTGGGGGTGATCCACACTCAGGACAGGGGTGGGATAAGGCAGGACAGGGGTGGGACAAGGCAGGCCTGGGGGGACCCTTGAGCTGCCATCTTAGGTGGTGGAAGGGCCTCTCCCCTCACATCCTGCCTTTCCAACATCTCTCTCCACACTGGAAAGGAGTCAGGGAGAGATTCCAGGTCAGAGGACAAGAGCTTTAGCACAGGTGCCCTGCGTGGCAGGAAAAGGTTATTGGTTTGGTTTTGCTTTTGAATTGCCCTTTCTCTTCCTTCCTGGAGAACAGGGTGTATCCACCCTTTCCTGAGGCTCACAGAGGGGTCTTTGCAAATGCAGATGGTCCTCAACTTGACCATGGGTCGACTTCGAATTTTGAGAATTTACAGTGTTGTGAAAGTGATACACATTCAGTATAAACCATATTTTAAGTACACATAAAACCATTCTGTTTTTCACTTCCAGGATAGCAGTCAACTAATTACCTGAAATATTCAACACTTTATTAGAAAATAGGCTTTGTGTGCAACGATTTTGCCCATCCACAGGCTAATGTGTTCTGAGCATGTGTAAGGTAGGGTAGGCTAAACTATGATGTTCCGTAGTTTGAGCTTACTAAATGCATTTTCAACTTAGGATACCTTCAACTTGTGATGGGTTTATTGGGATGTAGCCCCAAAGTAAGTTGAGAAGCATCTGCAGAGCCAAGAGACAGATTTTCTCTGGTCTCATTAGCATCCTGAGCTTTGGGAAACAATAGTATAAGGATCTGTGTTTCTCAGACTTGAGTGAGTATCCGAATCCTCTGGAGGGCTTGTTAAAGCCCAGATTGCGGGCCCACCCCCAGAGTGCATGACTCAACAGGTCTGGAGTGGGACTGGAGAGTCTGCATTTCTAACCAGTTCCCAGATCATGCTTTTGCTGCTGGTCTGGGAGCACACTTTGAGAACCCCTGCTTTAGCATCACACCCAGCTAGAGAGTGCTAATAACCTATCAGTCACTGCAGGACAAAGGGTTTGTCTTGTAGGTACTTGCATTTTCCTTAACCCTTCCTCCTGAATACAGAATCTGAACCCTCTTAGCCCCTTTCCCAACAGCTCCATGGAGGGGCAAAGTCATGTGTTTCCAAGAGCCCAAGAGACAGAAGCCAATCCCTAGGGAAGAACAAATAAGTCAAGAGCCCAAGAAAATTACAGGGGTTGAGGGAGGCAGGATGGGGGAGTGGAAGTATCTACTTTTTGTTCTTTCTGTTGCATAGTTCCAGAAATCATACAAGTATAATATTTAAAACACAATTGGTTTAGTATTTCTTAGCCCCAGGGGAGGTAGCTTCTTCCCAGAAGGTAGAGGTACCTGGAGCAAGCACCACATTCAGCGGAAGAGTAGAACCACATAGGCATCAAAGACCTGAGTTCTGGCCCCAGTGCTGGTCTGTGACCTTGGAGGATCCCTTCAGCTGTTGCAGCCTGTTTCCCTAGCTGTATAATGTGTAACAACAAGACTGACCTTGAAGGGGCACTGTGGCAGTCAAAAGAGCCGAGGTGGGTGACAGCATAAACCACTGTTTGATTACAGTTCCAAGGTAGCCAACCTGAGCTTTCTTGGTTTCCACAGGAAGGACCAGTACCTCCTCTCGCCTGTGAACTGTTGGTATCTGGTTCTGCATCAGACCCGGCGGGAGAGCCGAGACCATGCCACCCTCAATGACATCTTCATGAACAATGTAATCGTCCGCCTCTCCCAGATCAGTGAGGATGTCATCAGACTCTTCAAAAAGGTGGGCAAGCAGGCTGCCCCACATGTCCCAGGTCTTTGCCGCAAGCTGGCCCAAGCCAGGGTGGGATGTGGTTTGGAGACAAGGGAACAGGAGGGGCAGGTGCATTGAAGGATGCAAGTGGCTGAGGGCTGAGCCCGTTTGAACCCTGGATGTGCCTTTTAAAGAGTGTGTGGTCTTAGCCACTTCAGCAATCACTGCCACAAAAATAAAAACCTTTGCATGGCTAGGTAAGTAGTACATGTTCACTGTAAAAAATTTTAAAAAATGGAGATGAGCACACACACACAAATTAAAATAACCTGAAATGGCATTGTTTGGAGATAATCACTTTGATATCCTAGGAATTTCTCTATGTGTGCAAATGCAAATACATTTTCTGAGAGTGCTTAAATGTGTATATATTCTAGTGTACATATGCATTTTTTCCAAGTCAGATCATAATGCATATATGATTTTACTACCTGCTTATGTCACCTAACAAATTACATAACACTATATTACATTTTCTCACATCAATAAGTATTATTTCTATAACATTTTGAATGGTTACATAGTATTTCATTATATAGATGTACCCTAATTTATTTAATCTCTTATTGTTGAGCACTTAAGTTTATTTCTGTTATTTTACTCTTATAAATAACACTGCTATGAGCTTCTTTGTCACATTCTCTGTTACTTTCTTAGGATCAGTTTCTGCAGTGGGAATTTTAGAGTTGAAAGTGTGCTCATTTTTAAGGCTTTTGACAGTGTACCTTATTGCCTTCAGAAAGGTTTTACACATATAAACAACCAGAAGCCGAGCATGGAAGGAGCACTGAGGTCTCTGTATCCCATGTTCCTCGCACAGTGCCTGGCATGTACAAGGTGCTGTGCAAATGTTTGTAGAACTAAACTCACTTTTGTGAATTTCAGTTTCCTTGTCTGTAAAATGGGTAAGTTATTTAGCCTCTGTGGAACTCATCTTCTTTATCCTGCAGGGTTAAGGTCAGCTACTTCCCAGGAGGGCGAGGGTTAAACAAATGGTGTGCAGGGAGAGTGGCATTATTACAAAGTGGTTTGGGATGTGGCCTCTGAGTCCAGAATTCTTAAGTTCTTGGGTTCATAATCCTGGTTCCGTCATTTATTAGCTGTGTATCTTTGGGTTTGTTACTTCAATGCTCTGTGCCTCAGTTTCCTCATTTGTGAAATGGGGATAGAGATAAATACCCATGGGCAGATGGAAGGATTAATAGGCTTGTTGTTCCTGTGTACAGCGTGGAGAGCATCACCTGGCACTTAGTAAGTGCTCATGAAAGCTGACTATTATTATGCAGATTTAAGGGACTATTACTACCAAAAGAATCTAGCTCATCTCTTCTTGCCAGGTGCCAGTTTCAGGGGTTTGGTGACCTGAGATTGCTAGAAGCACAAAGAAGGGGACAAGTTGATTGAAAATATAATCATCTCTCCATGGTCTGCGTTTGGATTGTCCGCTTTGAGGATTACTTCTATAGCAAAATTGTAATTGCAGGCTAATTTTCTCCTGCCACACAATATGCTTCTGGTCTCCTTCTGGGGTTGTGTTTATGAAATGTGGGCTAACTTTCATATTTGCATAAGCAAATATAATTAGGAAGGTAAATACAGTGCAAAGAAAAAAAATTACACAGTGCTTTGCAAAGCCAAACTGAAGTGATCCAGACGTCTGCAAGTTTGGAGTGTTGGTTCCATTCCCAGCCCCCGTCTGCTGCTGCTGTCACATCTTTTTTCCTGGGTGGGAGTGACTCACAGAGAAAGGGTCATCAAGGCCTTTAGGAAATGAAGGGTCTTTTTCCTGAGCTGAGCCCTGGGACAAGTGAGATAAATCTTTTCAGTTCTCATTTAGGCTGACAGCAGCCTGACTTGTGATGGAGGTTAACAGGGTGGAAAATAATGAAAAAAATGTCTACAGCTGAGCTCCTGGCTGCCTTGTTACCAGGCCTGTGCCTGTGGAACAAAGGAAATAACCCAGCCCATAGGGGTTTGGAGAGAAGCGCGGACAGAGCCTGGCTGTCTGACTTTGCACAGCACGGCCCCTTTGTGTTGCATCAGTTATACCTAATTTCGGAACGGTGGCCGGCACTCTTTACATAATAATAGTTCCCGCAGACCTCAAAGCAACTATGGAGGCTGCTCTCTGGTCAGACTGGGGATCCTCACTCACTCCATTTTACAGGTAAGGAAGTAAAGTGTTGGGAGGCTGCAAGGAGAACCCAGACTTGGTTGCTTTGGGCCCCTTGTCGTTACCAAGAGGAGGCAGCATGGCTGGGCTTTTGGAGTTTGTTTCAGAACCGCCTATCACTGCACGCTGGGCAAGTCTCTCTGAGTCTCAGTTTTCTCATCTGGGAAATGGAGATGGTAACAATGCCAACTTCACAGGGGGCCGCTTTAATACGTAGAGGTGGGCCAAGTGTCCCCCAGGCCTGGTATCTAGTAGGTGCTTATTAAATGGTAGCTTGCCAGTGATCCCTAAGAACAGAAACCACTCCCCAGGTCTGAGCTGGGGTCCTAGGGCTCTACCAAGCCACATTCTGGCAGTGAGGCTGCAGGAGATGGGAGTGGCTACTAGGCCAGGTGTCTGTCCTGTGCCTATCTTCTGGCCTGGGCCTGGGCAGCTGCCCTGCCTGCCAGCCTCTTACTGATGCGGGAGGTGGTTTGACTTCATAACTTACCTTTTCATGATTCTCCATTTCCCCTTTAGCAGTGGAGTCTGTTCTTATGACTAGAGGCAGCACTTCAAATTTCAGAAGCCCATACACGTGGCCCTTAAGTGTGAGATGTGGATCAGCCACGGCAAAATTAAACTGAATGAGATCCAGGAGGCCATCTTTAGTGATCAGGACTCTTATGGTGGCAGACAGCAGAAATGCAGCTTACCCTGCTTTAAGAGAAAGAGGGATCTTACTAGTCATAAGCCTGGCTTCAGGCATGGGGGGCTTCAGGGGAACAAAGGATGTTACTAGAATTCTGTCTCTCTGCAGCTCTGCTCCTGTTTTCTCTGTTTCCCTTTTTTGGGGGGAGGCTAGGGAGCTCTTTCATAGTCAGCCCCCCGCCATGTGATAACCAGAGGGCCTCTGGCATCTCCAGGCTTACATCCTCTCTGCTTCAAGTCCCTTTTCACAGAATGGGATTTTTTGGTCTCTGATTGGTCCAGCACGGGTCACGTGAGCACACCCGGGGCTGCTTTTGTGGCTGCGGTGCTGCAAGGCTCTGCTTCACCAGGCCAGGAAACATACCCATCGCTAAAGCCAGATGCACACTCAGTTCCACCTGACCCATGGGACTGAGAATGGGTGAGGGGTGGTTCCTCAAGAAAAGTAAGAGTGCCTTTGCAAGAAGAGGGGAGAAATAAAACAGGAGATGGCCACTGGACTCTCTTTTCCAGGCCTTTTTTCATCCTCTACAGCAGCTGTACGCCTCTGCTAGATGTCCCTCAATAAAGAATGCTCCTTACCTCTCACAATAGCTCATTCCATGTGGGGACATCCGTGATCAATAGAAAATTCTCCCGAATGCCGAAATGGAATCTTGTAGTGTTTTCACTAACGGGTCCTGATCATCCCTAGAGGGCCAAACAGATCAGAGCCACATTGAAACCTGTCAGTTGCTTGAAGGCAGGAATCGTGAGCATCCACCGGTCCTTCCTGCCTGTGGGCAGATGTCTCAGGTTCCTTCCATCGTCCTCCTGGAATTTGGCTTTGTGTTCTGTCCCCGTATCAGTCGCTCTCCCTGGGTCATGCTTCAGGTCTCCTCTGACCGACAGAAGTTACTATTCAGAACCAGTCAGAATACTCTAGGAAAGTCTGAGCAGCTCAGGGCAGAGCAGGGCTGTCCAGACACTTTATTTCTCATAATAAGACCAGTGAAGGTGTTTGCCTCTTTAATGATTGTTTTACCACCTGATTGACACAGTGAACTCTCGGTCAGCAAAAAGTCCCAGGTATTTTTGTACCAATTGTTTTTTAATCCAGCCTTTGACTTCTGCTTTTGTGTTTCTTCATATTTACCCTTCTAAAACTTCGTTTTGTTAGATTCTGGTCAAATGGGATCAGTGTCCTTATTTGAGTGATTTTTCAAGCAGCAGGAGGGTAACTGCCAAGAGGTCCTAATTCCTCCTCTGTGGGAAAAGACTGTTTTGTAACTTCTCCATGTCTTCCCGTCAGTGTCACCTTCTGTGTGTCAATTCTTTGGCCTCCTGTTTGATTCTTCTCTGTCTTCTTTGTGAGAGGTGGAAAGTGGGGCAAAGGGTTGAGAATAAATTCACAGTGGAAGGGCCCCTAGAGTTGGGTGTTGGCATATGAATAAGAGCCTGCTGAATGGGGAAAGGAGGTTGGAGTTCAGGGTCTGGAGAAAGGCAAGAGCCAGTGCGTAGAGTTTATTGTGATGGAGGTCGAAGGAAAAAACTCAGAACAGAGGCTGAAAAATGGCAGTGCACAACTGAGTTTGGCTCTGACGTATAATCTTCTTGGCCCATACTATGTTAAGAAAGATTAAGTTGACATTTAAGCTTTTAAAGATTTCTCCTAAAATCACGATTTTGTGTTTCTCTTGCAAACTCAGAAGCTCTAACTATACCAGCCCCACGTGGACTCACACTTGGCATCAGCTAGCGGTAGCTGAGTGGCCGCCAGCCCCGTCAGCCTGGGCACGCTGTCTCTGCCACTCCACTGACCCTGCTACCATATTTTACCTTATGTGGTTCCTTGATTTTGATTCTCTGGCCCTTTGTACATTTGAGTTTGTGACCTCACCTTTAAACATTACCTAACTGTGGTTCTTAAATTCCAGCGTGCATCAGGATCACCTGGAGGCTTTATTAAATGCAGACTGCTGGGCCTCAGTCCCACAGTTTCCGATTCAGTAGGTTTAAGGTGGGGCCTCAGAACCTGCATTTCTAGCATATTCCCAGGTGATACTGATGCTTCTGGTCTGGGGACCATACATAGAGAATGAGTCCCAGTCCAACCTCCTTGTTTCACAGATGAGGAAACTGAGGTTCGTGTTTGGCAAATGCAGAGTCTGGCTCCAGACTCGGGTTTTCACCTCCAGCTCCAGGACTAAAGCCACTACCCCATGTGCTGCACCAGGTGGGAGGGTCAGTCCGCATCCCACTTGCTCTCCTTCTCCCCACTAACCGTTTCTGAAACTGGGTATGGAAGCCCATTCCATTTCCAGTCTTATTCTGTTTTCTTCAGCTTCCTTAACAATAGCCATCCATTATTCTATGCTCTGATGCCTGTGGAATCTAATTACTTGCCCCAGCCGTGATGTGAATTTGATGGTTGGAAGCTGTGGTGTTAGGAGGAAGCGCTAATGAGGAAAGACTCTTTGCAGAGAAGCGAGGCCACGTGGGGGACTTGTGTTTGAAAGCAGCCATTCACTGTGTGGCAACAAGGACTTGGTCTTGAGTGAGTTTTCTCGTTCCCGCCTCGAAGATGTCCATCGCATTTCATAAATAAATCAGGGCTTTTTGTGTTCCATAATTGCCTTGCTTTGTAACTGAGATCAAAAGCACCAGTGGCCTTGGATTCAAAGCCAAGTTTATATTTTATTTTTTGGTTGCATGAGAGAGTAGAGTGAGGGTGTGCATGCTGGAGGGTCCAGCTATGAGGCCTGCATGGGGAAGGAGAGGGAGAGAGCAGAGTGGGCACGCTGCCAAGGGATAAGGCGCCTTCAGCCAATCTCCACCATCTCCCAGGGAGATGAAGTCGCGAACGGTCACTCTGCCAGTAGAGCCTGCTAAGCCGGTCATCATCAGGCACTCCCAACTCATTTAATAAACATATATTAGCACTAGCATGACAGTAGGTAAACAATAATTATAGATAACAAACAGTGAGCAAATGCCTGCAGTGTGCCAGGCTCTGGGCTAAGCATTCTATACACATTTAACTCTTCAAACCTAAGAGGAAGATGCTGCCATTATCCCATTTTACAGATGAGGAAACTGATGCCAAGAAAGGTGAGGTTAGGGTTTAAATCCAGATGTGTCCAACCCCACAGTCCATACTCAGTGGTAAAGGCAGGTGCCAAAGAAGGTAGAGCCAGGTGCAGTGGCTCACACCTGTGATCCCAGCACTTTGGGAGGTTGAGGGGGAGGATTGCTTGAGCTCAGGTGTTTGAGACCAGCCTGGAAAACAGGGACACCCTGTCTCTACAAAAAATAAATTAGCCAGGCATGGTGGCATGTGCCTGTGGTCCCAACTACTCAGGAGGTTGAGGCAGGAGGATCATTTAAGCCCAGGAAGTTGAAGCTGCTGTGAGCTGTGATCACTCCATTGCACTGGGTGACAGAGTGAGACCATATCTCAAAAAAATTAATTAAAAAAAAGTAAAGTAGATAGATAAACGACTCAGACACAATGCCCTCCTTTCCCTCAAGGAGCTTCCAGTGCAGTCTGAAAGCAGAGACAGGTGTGAAGCGGTAACTCATTCAGATACAGCAGAAAGGGATGGTTATCACCACAGAAGTTTGTTCAGAGGGAGGAGAACTTCTAACCTGGGATGGGGAAGGTTAGAGGTGGGGGAAGCAGCATTTGAAGCGGGCCCTTCAGAGTTGTCCTGAGCTACAGCGAGGAGGCTGAGCCTTTAAACCCTCATGTTGGGTAGTCATTGGATGTGGGTTCCCTCTAAAAGAGGTTGTGGGCTTGGGCAGATGATGCCTGTGCAACCAAGGCAGTTCCAAAGTGGCTGACACCTGAGGGTGTCCATTGGTAGCACTTTCCTGCAGCTGGGGAATACGTTCCCCAGGCCTGAAGGGGATCTGAGTGGTGTGTCACAGCGCCCACAGCAGATGTGCAGGATTTAGGGAAAGTGGGAGACAGAATCCACACCAAAGCAGAAGCCAGTGGGAGGAAAATCTGGGTCCTGGATCATGAAGAAGTGGGTAGTCTAGTGCAGTGGCCAAGGCTGGGCCCAGACTCTGATTTCATCTCTGTCTTGCCACTTTCCTGCTATGTGAGCTCTGCCTAATCCCTTAAACTCTCTCAGTTTTGTCATTTTCAAAGTGGAGCTAATAATAGCCTCCATCAAAAGGTTGTTGTAAGAACTAAAAAATTATGTAAAATGTCTACCCAGTACACAATGAACAATCTATAAATAATATTATAGCTATTAGGCCAGGCATGGTGGCTTACATCTGTAACCCCAGAGCTTTGGGAGGCCGAGGTGGGAGGATTGCTTGAGACCAGGAGTTTGAGACCAACTTGGGCAACATAGCAATACCCCATCTCTACAGAAAAATTAAAAATTAGTCAGGTGTGATGGTTCATGCCTGTAGTCCGAGCTACTTGCGAGGCTGAGGCTAGAGGATTGCTTAAGCCTGGGAGTTTGGGGCTGCAGCGACCCAAGATTGTACCACTATACTCCAGCCTGGGCAACAGAGAGAGACCCTGTCTCTAATAGATATATATATAATATATAATTTATATCTAATATATATTATATAATACATAATCTATATTTATATATAAAATAATGTAAAAAATATATACTAATCTATTATATATAATTGATTATAATATATATTAGCTATTATTGGGATGATTATTTGGACTTTGAGAAGAAATTTAATGAGAATGAGATTGGAGATGGGATGAAGGAAGATTTTTTCAGGGCTTACAGGTTAAACAAAGGGTCAGAAATAAGAAAATATGCTCAGGAACCACTCACTGATTAATTCTAAATGATGGTAGTCTTGTCTCTTCTTTTATAACCTCTAATTTCTTTTTCTTGCCTTATTGTCTTGGCTAGGACCTTCATCCAGTACAGTGTGGAGGGAAGTGACACCCTTGATTCTTAAAAGGCATGCTTCTGATTTTTTATCATTTAAGACAAAAACTTTTAGCAAATTAGGAATAAATAGGAACTCCACCTGATAAAAGGTATTATCAAAGCCAACAGCAAGTCACACTTGCTGCTGAAGATAATTCAGCAAGATGGCTGCTTAAAGATTAATATACAAAAGTTAATAATGCTTCTGTGTGCCAGCCACATGCAATTAGAAAATGTCATTTAAATGTATACATTAGAAAACAAGAATAATTGAAAACTGATGCCATTGTGGCTACAAATTAGCTGTATCACAGAAGTTTTGATAAGTGATGCTGTCTTTGTCATTCATATATAAATATTTCATAATTTTCATTATAATTTCTTTGACTACAAATTATTCAGAATTAGGTTTGGGTTTAAAAAACAATTCAAAGGTTTTGTTTTTAAAGGCTTCTTATTTTTAGTTTCTAAATTTATTGGATCATAAGAAAATTAAGACAATAGAGATTTATTTTTGTTTTTTGTGTTTTGTTTTGTTTGTTTATTTTTTGAGATGGGTTTCACTCTGTTGCCCAGGCTGGAGTGCAGTGGTATGATCATAACTCACTGCAGCCTTGAACTCCTGGGCTCAAGAAATCCTCTTGCCTTACCCTCCTGAGTAGCTGGGACTACAGGGGTATGCCACCACATCCTGCAATTTTTTTTTCAGTTTTTGTAGAGACAGACTCTCACTTTGTTGCCCAGGCTGTTTTTGAACTCCTGGCCTCAAGCAATCCTCCCATCTCAGCCTCCCAAAGTGCTGGGATTACAGGCATGAGCCACCACACCTCACAAGGTTATGTGTTTTTTGGTATTTGTTGGAGCATTGGCCTTATCAGCTATCAAGGCTTCCTCTGGAGTAATAGTCAGACATTACTAGAGCAGGGCTAGACCAACTGATCAATTGGACTGAAAAGAGCCCAGAAACAGAGCCCGCCATAAATGGAAACTCAGTCAACGACAGTGGTGCATTACAGATCAGAGGGAAAAGGATGACTACGTAGTACATGGGGCTGATTCAACTGATTGTTTGTCCTTTTCTTATTATTTGTAAGAGCTGATTGTATACATACATATACATATACTTTCCTCATGTGGAAAAATATAAGGCTTTTACCTTAGTTTACAGAAATATATTCTGGAAAGCTTAAGGTGCTAAAGGTAAAAAGCAACACTTCAAGACTTTTGAAAGACAATGTAGATTACATTTAATATTTAAAACCTTGGAATGGGAAACGGCTGCTTAAAGAAAGCATTAAAAAGCACAAACCATAAAAGAAAATATTGATTAATTTCATTATATAAAAAAATCTTCCATACAACAATAAATAAATAGAAAATGTGGCCAAGACAAGGAGAAGATATTTGGCATGCACAGAATCAATAAAAAGTTAATACTAAAATCAGCTCTTACAAATTAATAAGAAAGGGAAAAACAACCCAGTAGATACATAGGTAAGTGGTTCACACCTGTAATCTCAGCACTTCAGGAGGCTGAGGTGGGAGGATTACTTGAGGCCAGGAATTAAACACAAGCCTGGGCAATATAGGGAGACCCCAACTCTACAAACAATAATTTTTTTAAAATTAGCCAAGTGTGGTGGTGTGTACTTGTGGTCTCAGCTACTCAGGAGGCTGAGGTGGGAGGATCTCCTGATCCCAGGAGGTCGAGGCTGCAGTGAGCTATGATTACACTACTGCACTCCAGCCTGCGCAACTGAGCAAGACCCTGCCTAAAAAAAAATTAAAAAGTGAAACTTAAATGGTCAGTGATATAAGAAAAGATGCTCATAATTACTAGTAATCAGGAAAAGGTAAAAGAAAACAAAATGAGATGCAGTCTGACTCCCAGTTGGTAGGTAAAACAATCCTAAGTGCTGGCAAGAATGTGGAGCCTCAGGACCCTCATACATTCCCAGTAAACATGTAAATAAGTCCAGCTCCTTGAGAGAATAATCAGGCAGTATCTAGTAACAGTGCAGGAAGGGGTACAGACCTTTTGACCCGACAATTTTACTTCTAAATATAACCCAAAGATATTCTAGCATATCTGCACACACACAAGACTGTATGAGAATGTTTGCAGCAGTGGTGTTTCCAGTAGAGAAACAGAAATAACCTAAATGTCCATCATTAGGGAAATGGTTAAATAGGCTGTGGGTCGTTGCATCGTGGAATCTTATACAATAGTGAAGATGAGCTAGATCTACAAGTATCAATGTGAATAAAACTTGAAAACTTAATGTTGGGTGTAAAAAGTAAGGTACAGTATGATGTTTTTATAAAATTTGGAACACAGATGAATACTTTATATGGTTCATATGGTTAGACACCTGGCTGAAATAAAGCTATGCAAATGTAGAATGTGTAAGAATACACAGCAGTCTCAGAATTGTAATTGAGGAAGGAGGGAGGAAGGAAGGAGACCAAGAACATTTCCAGTGTATCTATAACATTTTGCTTCCTAAAAATAATTTTGAAGCAGAAATAGCAAAATGTTGTTATCTAATTTGAGTGGTGTGTTCCTGGGTGTTTGTTGTTGTTCTCTCTCCTTTTCTGCATATTTTAGATGTTGGAAGACTGAAATTAAAGATAAAAATAAGGAAAGTGAAGTTGGAGACAGGTCGAGGAAGCCTTTGGGTGTCAGAGTGAGAAGCTGGGGTTTATTTTCTAGACATTAGAGATCCACCAAAGGTTCTTGAATAGAGGGGTGAAATGATCAGAGACAAGTTGAAGGATGATTAATTTGATATGGTATGTTTAATGGCTTTGAAAAGAGATTTTGGATGGACGGTGCATGTTATTATACATATACACTTGTATATATATTAGTGGTGAAAGATAAAGGGGCCTGGATCAGGGAGATTGATACAGGAATGGGAAAGAAGGAAGGAAAGGAAAAATGGATGAATGGATGAGTGGGTTGATGGATGGATGGATGAGTGGATGAGTGGGTTGATGGGTAGATGGATGGATAAAAGGAAGGATGGATGAATGCATGGGTAGGTTGATAGATGGGTGGATGGATAAATGGATCAGTGGGTGAGTATATGGGTGATATGGGTGAATAGGCAAATGGGTGGAGAGGTGGATAGATGGGTGAATACATAGGTAGGGACATTTTTGAAATGCCAGTGCAATCCTCATTTACATCCTGTCCACAAATAATTCAAGTGAAACAGAAGATCAGGTTATAAAATGACAAGGAGGTTAAAGTGATGTCTCAAGTCAGTGATTCAGCAGTAATAAGTGATCGATAATGCTTTGAAACCAACAAATAAGCCTAACAACATCCATAGTCATCTTAAAGATAATGTAGAGTGGGAGAAAGCAGCTCAAAACTGAGCAGCTTCAGGTTTTCATAGATACTGGCTTTTCAGGAAGACAGCCCTGTCACTTCCCAAGACATGCATGCAGGCTCTCATCTTACCCTCAACCATAGCTCCTGATCTGTGAGTGACTCTTAGAGAGAGAGAGAGAAATATATATATATATATATAATGAAACATCGACATCAGGGACACAATCAAGAAAGATTACTCCTGAGTATGTGAGTATGTTCTGGGCCCACGGAGATTCAGCCCAACTTTCCACACCATCCCCAGCTACCTCGGCTTGGAAGCCAGGGTGGGGCAGGATTGAGTAACAGATAACAGGAGATTCTGCAAGATGGCACGGGGCACTGTATGTTATCTGACATTTATGATGATCTAAAGCAGAGCCTTGTAAATATCAATATGCTTTCTATACTAAGGCAGAAGAGTATTCATGTTTTATAATTATTTTTAGAAGTTTAGGGAAAGAAGACCTTAAAGGTGCTTAGAGTGCTAACTTTCCCAATGGAGGCAACTCGGTTGAGAATATCACATTCACTAGCTCTAAGGCCTTGGGCAAATTAGTCACCCTTCCTGAGCCTCTGTGTTCTAATCTTCAAAATAGATTCAACAATCGTGCCTCGCATAAAGGGCTGATCTTAGGCTTACATGAGGTATCGTCTCATAAAGCAGTTAGCATTGTGCCTGGCACATGCCAAGAGATCAAGAAACAATAACTATTATTGTTATTATCCACAATGGTATGTATTATAAGTACATTAGTAGTAATCATACTAAGAATTATTATTAAGTATTACCATTATTAATAATATTTAGTATTATCAGTAGAGATCCAGAAACTCCTACCATGACCATGTCAAGTCACTTTTCATAACCATTCCAAGGTATCCTTGGACTTCCTCAGGCCTGTTATGTAAAGCAGTTCTGAAAGTGAAGCTTTCAGCATAAACAGGGTCCCAAAGCAAGGCTGGGAGTAATTGCAGGGAAAGGAAATGCTGGCCACGGTGCTAGACTCACTGCCTCCGTGCATGCCTGGGCTCCTGGGTGTGCATGAGTGGGGCTCCCCACTGCCAAGAATGTCCAAGTGGTTCCAGGGCCTTCCTGCTTCTTTGCAGTCTGATATCCCAGCCCTGGCAACAGTAGGAAGAGCTAAGGACTCGAACCTGCATTCTTAAAAAATGAGTAGATGACAACATTTGGAGTTCAGCAACAGGAGGCATAAATTAGTGTGGGAAGGGAAGGAGAATAGGGAGGAGTCCAGGAGCAGGGAAAGGAAGAAAATGGGAGGCAGAGGGGAAGAATAAAAGGATTAGGATAGAGGGTGGGCAGGAACCCGGCTAAGGAGGATGTTTGAAAGCAGAGGTTGGCACCTGGATGGAGAGCTGATAGCCCGGTTATTGGCAACCAAAGCCCTGGCTAGGAATGGGAGTGAGCCGTTAGCTGTTGGAGCTGCTGTGTTCGGGGGCTAACCTTCCAGCACAGGCTGGAGAAGGCTGATCCTCTGAGACACGCCTTTTAAACCTTTGCTTTGGAAATAAAAACACAATCGCTTTGGGAGATGGCCTGTGCTTACATACATCATGTATTTAAATAGGGAACATCTGTGGGTCTCAAGTTTTGTGATTTGATGAGAAAACAAGCCAGAGTGTGGAGAAGCAGTGGGTAGGATCTGTCGGCATTTAGGACTGAAAGAGACAAAGGATTTTGTTGTTGTTGTTGTTGAGTTGTGTTTGTTTCCTGTTGTTGGTTTTGAATCCCAGAATTAGGAAAATCATGAAATGTCCCTAAGAGTAACCCAACATGAGAACATCTACTCAAGCAAAGAGTGAGAAAACAGAGACAGGGGCTGTCTGAAGTAGAGTTTGACGAGACAGGAGAAGAGCAGCCCAACACAGATAACTGAGAGTTAACAAAGGCCACCTGTCTTACTCCTGCACTACAATTTTCTAAAAGATTGTTTAGGATGGTCTCATTGGGAGAAATGAAAGGGGTATGTGTGTGTGTATGTGTGTGTGTGAGGTCTTGTTCTTAAAACCCAACATTTTAAGATGGTATTATATTTTAGACATAGAGAGTGACATTAGCTCTGGAAATGACCCATCTTTGAGTTAGTTTGAGGGAGATAGACACATGCCCTTTAAAAACAGAGTTTTTTAGGCCAGGTGTGGTGGCTGATGCCTGTAATCCCAGCACTTCGGGACGCTGAGGCGGGTGGATCACCTGACGTCAGGAGTTCAAGACCAGCCTGGCCAACATGGTGAAAACCCATCTCTACTAAAAAGACAAAAATTAGCTGGGCCTGGTGGTGCATGCCGGTAATCCCAGCTACTTGGGAGGCTGAGGCAGGAGAATCCCTTGAACCCGAGAGATGGAGGTTGCAGTGAGTTGAGATTGCACCGCTGCATTCCAGCCTGGGTCTCAAAGCAAGACTCCATCTCAAAACAACAACAACAAAAGAAATAGAGCTTTTTGAATGTAACTCATAAAGTCCTAGGACCTACTATGAGGTTTTTGAGAGTTTTTCCTAAAAAGCGTGATGATCCCTGCATTGAAAACAAAATCAAATCATACAGGGCAAGATTTTCATGGCAAAGGAATTGATTTAATTCAGAGCTGTGTATGTCAAGAACTTTGTCAGCTGATTTCATCTTGACATGAATTAATGTTTGCTTGATTTTTTTTTTTCAAAGAAATAAGGGTCAGAGGTGACCATCCTTTACTCCTCTCTAGTTTCCTACTGCTCCTGCACAATGATGAGCTCATCCGCAGGCATTTACAGAGTGCCTTTTGTATGCAGGTGTTCGTAATCGGCATTGTGGGAAACTCTCCGAAGCCAGGGTTCTGGTCTTTAGGGAGCGTGTGCTCTAATTGTTGGGAAATTAGTCCTTTTGCAGGAACTCTTTGAAAACTGATGCTTGGAGAAGGGTTTTCAGAAGGCCGTCTCATTCAGTGGTCATTTTGGTATCTACAGACTGACATAAGCATGGATTACGTTAGTATTCTTTCAAATAAGCAAAAATGAAAATGTATGGGATCCTGTAAACTGATGAAGTACAGAGGTGAATCTTGTTTAGGCACCACTAGATCTAGGGACTGAAAGGCTCTGGCTGTCTGCCCTAGTGGGCCTGGTACTGCAGGCAGTGCAAGACTCCTGATGACCCCTTAAGCAACCCCAGGGGAGAGATGATCTGAGAGTGTGGTTATGAGAAAGCTCCCAGGGAAGATTCTTCATTGGCTTAGCCTGGAACACGTGTTTGTCTCTGATCTGATCACTGAAGGCAAGGAGCTGGAGCCTGGTCAGACCCTACCCCTGCCTGATGATCTAGTGTGGCCAGGCAAACAGGAGCCTGTTCCACCTACGTCTCATCTTCTGTTAGCAGAAGAAGGAGGAAGGGAGAAGCAAGACATGGCCCATGGTGGTTTATTCCTAGCAGAGAAGGTGAGCTAAAGAGGATGAGATTTGCTTGTAAGTTGGGGCAAGGCCCAGAGATGCAGATTTCTGCACAGGTGATGAGAAAGTGCATTGGGCAGGTAGGTGATGTCTGGAGGGCAGGGCCTCCTTTGTATTTTCCTTGTGGTGTGGACTCATCTCCATTACAGCCTTGTGATGACTTTTTTTCACTGTGGGTCTGCATCTTGAACTAGGTCCTAAGGAAGCAGATCATAGTAAGTTGCTATAAGTACCAACTTTGGAGTCAGACCAATCAAAAAGCTGAATCTTGTCTCTGCTGCTTTCTAGCTGTGCAACCTTGGGGAAGTTGCTCAGCCCTTCTGAGCCTCCAGCCCCCACCACCCTGCTTATCTGTCAAGTGGGAATAATTATAGCAGTTCCTGTAAATATTTAAATTAGATAATGCATGGGAGTGACTTTGGATAGTATTCAACAATGGAGTCAGGCGCTGTGGCTTATACCTGTAATCCCAGCACTTTGGGAGGCTGAAGCGGGCCAATCACTTGAGCCCAGCCAGGAGTTCGAGACCAGCCTGGGCAACATGGTGAGACCCCATCTCTACAAAATTAAAAATGTTAGCCAGGCATGGTGGCATGTGCCTGTGGTTCTAGCTACAAGCAAAGGCTGAGGTGGGAGGATCACTTGAGCCCAGGAGGTCGAGGCTGCAATGAGCTATGTTTGCACCACTCCACTCCAGCCTGGGTGACAGTAAGACCCTGTCTTAAAAAAAAAAAAAAAATGCATTTTTTAAAAAACA